>NC_092772.1:118715-159877 GCF_047496795.1 Chiloscyllium punctatum | reverse complement strand
GAGAGAGAGGGAGGGAGAGAGAGAGAGAGGGAGGGAGAGAGACAGAGGGACGGAGAGAGAGAGACAGAGGGAGGGAGAGAGAGAGAGAGACAGAGGGAGGGAGAGAGAGAGAGAGACAGAGGGACGGAGAGAGAGAGACAGAGGGAGGGAGAGAGAGAGAGAGACAGAGGGAGGGAGAGAGAGAGAGAGACAGAAGGGGAGAGAAAGCAAGGACAAGTTAGCCAGCAGGAGGCAGTAGCGTGAGGCCATTCAGCCCCACAGTGTGGGACCAGCCCAAAGCGAGTGGCTATTGTCCGACTCCAATGAGCGTCTCTCCCTCACACCCATCAGTAAACAAAGCCTGGATGGGAGAAGGTGTGGAACGTTGGGGAAGGGGAGTGGGATCGCACTGTGCAAAAGGAAAAGCCCGAGGGGCGGGGTTTGAGGTGGGGCAAAAGGGTCTGTGTGTGTGTGTGTGTAGAATTACAGAGGAAGAGGCCAAAGGGGCAGCCTTCCCTCCCCTGGGGTGAGTGGTCAGGATCTGGGACACCCCATCCAGGGTGGGCTGGGATCCATCGAGCGGTCTAAGGCACGACCCATTCGGCCCATCGAGCCCCGTGCTGATCAAAGGCAAACCCCCCCCCCCACCACCATTCTCCTATCCCATTTGCCAACACCATGCCCATCATCTGGGCATCTCCAGTGCCCACCGGATCAGTTCCTGTGCGTCCCCCCCCCCCCACCACAGGCCAATCCACCCTGACCTGCACATCTTTGGGGCTGTGGGAGGTAACCCACGCAGACCCGAGGGAGAACGTGCAAACTCCACACAGAGAGTCCCCCCCCCACTCCGAGGCTGGGATCGAACCTGGGTCCCTGGCGCTGGGAGGGGCAGCGGTGCTAACCACCGAGACAGCGGGCTGGCCTCTTCCCCCCGCCATGTGTGTGGACGCTGACTCCGAGGTGAGAACGATTGAGTCGGTCACACCCAGTTCCCAGATGGAGCTTGAAGGGAGCCCTGAAGCAAAACCTCTCTGATGTGGAAGGACTCTGTCCCTTACTGGTTACGTGTCTCAGGACGGTGGACCGCAAGGAGAACGGTGGCCTTTATTTGACAGCGACATGGATTTACCAGGATGGCTGCATAACCTCACACCCGAACCCAACCATTGGGTCCCACAGCTCGAGAGAAACCCCAAGATACAGATGGTCAGCACTGAGCAAGTGTGTTCACGCGTGGGGCGGACTGGTTCAGAGTAAAGGGAACAGCTTGGAAAGGGAAGACACATTACGCACACGCCCACGCACGGACAGACACACGTCCACCAGCTGGTCCCTGACCATCAATATTCCTGGGAGACACAGCGAGGACCATCGACTGGACCATCAATCACATGGGGTCAGAGAGTCAGACACACAGACTGAGATGGACACTGTGTGATCCACCAAATCAAATCCCAGCAACACTGTACTGGACAGGGCTGGGTCAGTGGGCCAGAGTGTGGGCACCAGGGGCACGGTCAGAGCCGGAGTGTGGGGTCCAGGGGCACGGTCGGGGCCGGAGTGTGGGGTCCAGGGGCACGGTCGGGGCCGGAGCGTGGGGTCCAGGGGCACGGTCGGGGCCGGAGCGTGGGGTCCAGGGGCACGGTCGGGGCCGGAGCGTGGGGTCCAGGGGCACGGTCGGGGCCGGAGCGTGGGGTCCGGGGCACGGTCGGGGCCGGAGCGTGGGGTCCAGGGACACGGTCGGGGCCGGAGTGTGGGCACCAGGGGCACGGTCAGGGCCGGAGCGTGGCACCAGGGGCACGGTCAGGGCCGGAGCGTGGGCACCAGGGGGACGGTCAGGGCCGGAGCATGGGCACCAGGGGGACGGTCAGGGCCGGAGTGTGGGCACCAGGGGGACGGTCAGGGCCGGAGTGTGGGCACCAGGGGGACGGTCAGGGCCGGAGTGTGGGGTCCAGGGGGACGGTCAGGGCCGGAGTGTGGGGTCCAGGGGGACGGTCAGGGCCGGAGTGTGGGGTCCAGGGGGGACGGTCAGGGCCGGAGTGTGGGGTCCAGGGGCACGGTCAGGGCCGGAGTGTGGGGTCCAGGGGGACGGTCAGGGCCGGAGTGTGGGCACCAGGGGGACGGTCAGGGCCGGAGTGTGGGGTCCAGGGGGACGGTCAGGGCCGGAGTGTGGGGTCCAGGGGGGACGGTCGGGGCCAGAGTGTGGGCACCAGGGGGACGGTCGGGGCCGGAGTGTGGGGTCCAGGGACACGGTCAGGGCCGGAGTGTGGGCACCAGGGACACGGTCAGGGCCGGAGTGTGGGCACCAGGGACACGGTCAGGGCCGGAGTGTGGGGTCCAGGGGCACGGTCAGGGCCGGAGTGTGGGGTCCAGGGGCACGGTCACGGCCGGAGTGTGGGCACCAGGGACACGGTCAGGGCCGGAGTGTGGGGTCCAGGGGGACGGTCGGGGCCGGAGTGTGGGGTCCAGGGGCACGGTCAGGGCCGGAGTGTGGGGTCCAGGGACACGGTCGGGGCCGGAGTGTGGGCACCAGGGACACGGTCAGGGCCGGAGTGTGGGCACCAGGGGGACGGTCAGGGCCGGAGTGTGGGGTCCAGGGGGACGGTCAGGGCCGGAGTGTGGGGTCCAGGGGGACGGTCGGGGCCGGAGTGTGGGGTCCAGGGACACGGTCAGGGCCGGAGTGTGGGCACCAGGGACACGGTCAGGGCCGGAGTGTGGGCACCAGGGACACGGTCAGGGCCGGAGTGTGGGCACCAGGGACACGGTCAGGGCCGGAGTGTGGGGTCCAGGGGCACGGTCAGGGCCGGAGTGTGGGGTCCAGGGGCACGGTCACGGCCGGAGTGTGGGCACCAGGGACACGGTCAGGGCCGGAGTGTGGGGTCCAGGGGGACGGTCGGGGCCGGAGTGTGGGGTCCAGGGGCACGGTCAGGGCCGGAGTGTGGGGTCCAGGGACACGGTCGGGGCCGGAGTGTGGGCACCAGGGACACGGTCAGGGCCGGAGTGTGGGCACCAGGGGGACGGTCAGGGCCGGAGTGTGGGGTCCAGGGGGACGGTCGGGGCCGGAGTGTGGGCACCAGGGACACGGTCAGGGCCGGAGTGTGGGGTCCAGGGGGACGGTCAGGGCCGGAGTGTGGGGTCCAGGGACACGGTCAGGGCCGGAGTGTGGGGGTCCAGGGACACGGTCGGGGCCGGAGTGTGGGCACCAGGGACACGGTCGGGGCCAGAGTGTGGGGTCCAGTGGCACGGTCAGGGCCGGAGTGTGGGCACCAGGGGGACGGTCAGGGCCGGAGTGTGGGGTCCAGGGGCACGGTCAGGGCCGGAGTGTGGGCACCAGGGGGGACGGTCAGGGCCGGAGTGTGGGCACCAGGGGGACGGTCAGGGCCGGAGTGTGGGGTCCAGGGGGACGGTCAGGGCCGGAGTGTGGGGTCCAGGGGGACGGTCAGGGCCGGAGTGTGGGGTCCAGGGGGACGGTCAGGGCCGGAGTGTGGGGTCCAGGGGCACGGTCAGGGCCGGAGTGTGGGGTCCAGGGGGACGGTCAGGGCCGGAGTGTGGGCACCAGGGGGACGGGTCAGGGCCGGAGTGTGGGGTCCAGGGGGACGGTCAGGGCCGGAGTGTGGGGTCCCAGGGGGACGGTCGGGGCCAGAGTGTGGGCACCAGGGGGACGGTCAGGGCCGGAGTGTGGGCACCAGGGACACGGTCGGGGCCGGAGTGTGGGGTCCAGGGACACGGTCAGGGCCGGAGTGTGGGCACCAGGGACACGGTCAGGGCCGGAGTGTGGGCACCAGGGACACGGTCAGGGCCGGAGTGTGGGGTCCAGGGGCACGGTCAGGGCCGGAGTGTGGGGTCCAGGGGCACGGTCACGGCCGGAGTGTGGGGCACCAGGGACACGGTCAGGGCCGGAGTGTGGGGTCCAGGGGCACGGTCAGGGCCGGAGTGTGGGGGTCCAGGGGCACGGTCACGGCCGGAGTGTGGGCACCAGGGACACGGTCAGGGCCGGAGTGTGGGGTCCAGGGGGACGGTCGGGGCCGGAGTGTGGGGTCCAGGGGGACGGTCGGGGCCGGAGTGTGGGGTCCAGGGACACGGTCGGGGCCGGAGTGTGGGCACCAGGGACACGGTCAGGGCCGGAGTGTGGGCACCAGGGGGACGGTCAGGGCCGGAGTGTGGGGTCCAGGGGGACGGTCAGGGCCGGAGTGTGGGGTCCAGGGGGACGGTCGGGGCCGGAGTGTGGGGTCCAGGGGGACGGTCAGGGCCGGAGTGTGGGCACGGTCAGGGCCGCGGTCAGGGCCGGAGTGTGGGGTCCAGGGGGACGGTCAGGGCCGGAGTGTGGGCACCAGGGACACGGTCAGGGCCGGAGTGTGGGGTCCAGGGGGACGGTCAGGGCCGGAGTGTGGGCACCAGGGACACGGTCAGGGCCGGAGTGTGGGGTCCAGGGACACGGTCAGGGCCGGAGTGTGGGGTCCAGGGACACGGTCAGGGCCGGAGTGTGGGGTCCAGGGGGACGGTCAGGGCCGGAGTGTGGGGTCCAGGGACACGGTCGGGGCCGGAGTGTGGGGTCCAGGGACACGGTCGGGGCCGGAGTGTGGGCACCAGGGACACGGTCGGGGCCAGAGTGTGGGGTCCAGTGGCACGGTCAGGGCCGGAGTGTGGGCACCAGGGGGACGGTCAGGGCCGGAGTGTGGGGTCCAGGGGCACGGTCAGGGCCGGAGTGTGGGGTCCAGGGGGACGGTCAGGGCCGGAGTGTGGGCACCAGGGGGACGGTCAGGGCCGGAGTGTGGGGTCCAGGGGGACGGTCAGGGCCGGAGTGTGGGCACCAGGGGGACGGTCAGGGCCGGAGTGTGGGGTCCAGGGGCACGGTCAGGGCCGGAGTGTGGGGTCCAGGGGCACGGTCAGGGCCGGAGTGTGGGGTCCAGGGGGACACGGTCAGGGCCGGAGTGTGGGGTCCAGGGGCACGGTCAGGGCCGGAGTGTGGGCACCAGGGACACGGTCGGGGCCGGAGTGTGGGCACCAGGGGCACGGTCAGGGCCGGAGTGTGGGCACCAGGGGGACGGTCAGGGCCGGAGTGTGGGCACCAGGGGGACGGTCAGGGCCGGAGTGTGGGCTCCAGGGGCACGGTCAGGGCCGGAGTGTGGGGTCCAGGACACGGTCAGGGCCGGAGTGTGGGGTCCAGGGGCACGGTCAGGGCCGGAGTGTGGGGTCCAGGGGGACGGTCAGGGCCGGAGTGTGGGCACCAGGGGGACGGTCAGGGCCGGAGTGTGGGGTCCAGGGGCACGGTCAGGGCCGGAGTGTGGGCACCAGGGGGACGGTCAGGGCCGGAGTGTGGGGTCCAGGGGACGGTCGGGGCCGGAGCGTGGGGTCCAGGGGGACGGTCGGGGCCGGAGTGTGGGCACCAGGGGGACGGTCAGGGCCGGAGTGTGGGCACCAGGGGGACGGTCAGGGCCGGAGTGTGGGGGTCCAGGGGCACGGTCGGGGCCGGAGCGTGGGGTCGAGGGGCACGGTCGGGGCCGGAGCGTGGGGTCCAGGGGGACGGTCAGGGCCGGAGTGTGGGCACCAGGGGGACGGTCAGGGCCGGAAGTGTGGGGGTCCAGGGGCACGGTCGGGGCCGGAGCGTGGGGTCGAGGGGCACGGTCGGGGCCGGAGTGTGGGGTCCAGGGGCACGGTCAGGGCCGGAGCGTGGGCACCAGGGGCACGGTCAGGGCCGGAGCGTGGGCACCAGGGGCACGGTCAGGGCCGGAGTGTGGGGTCCAGGGGCACGGTCAGGGCCGGAGTGTGGGGTCCAGGGGCACGGTCAGGGCCGGAGCGTGGGCACCAGGGGCACGGTCAGGGCCGGAGTGTGGGGTCCAGGGGGGACGGTCAGGGCCGGAGCGTGGGCACCAGGGGCACGGTCAGGGCCGGAGCGTGGGCACCAGGGGCACGGTCAGGGCCGGAGTGTGGGGGTCCAGGGGGACGGTCAGGGCCGGAGTGTGGGGTCCAGGGGCACGGTCAGGGCCGGAGTGTGGGGTCCAGGGGGACGGTCAGGGCCGGAGTGTGGGCACCAGGGGGACGGTCAGGGCCGGAGTGTGGGGTCCAGGGGGACGGTCAGGGCCGGAGCGTGGGGTCCAGGGGGGACGGTCAGGGCCGGAGCGTGGGCACCAGGGACACGGTCAGGGCCGGAGTGTGGGCACCAGGGACACGGTCAGGGCCGGAGTGTGGGATCCAGGGGGTCGGTCAGGGCCGGAGTGTGGGCACCAGGGGGACGGTCAGGGCCAGAGTGTGGGGTCCAGTGGCACGGTCAGGGCCGGAGTGTGGGCACCAGGGGGACGGTCAGGGCCGGAGTGTGGGGTCCAGGGGTACGGTCTGGGCCGGAGCGTGGGGTCCAGGGGAACACGGTCGGGGCCGGAGTGTGGGCACCAGGGACACGGTCAGGCCGGAGTGTGGGGTCCAGGGGGACGGTCAGGGCCGGAGTGTGGGCACCAGGGACACGGTCGGGGCCGGAGTGTGGGGTCCAGTGGCACGGTCAGGGCCGGAGTGTGGGCACCAGGGGGACGGTCAGGGCCGGAGTGTGGGCACCAGGGACACGGTCAGGGCCGGAGTGTGGGCACCAGGGGGACGGTCAGGGCCGGAGTGTGGGGGTCCAGGGGGACGGTCAGGGCCGGAGTGTGGGGTCCAGGGACACGGTCAGGGCCGGAGTGTGGGCACCAGGGACACGGTCAGGGCCGGAGTGTGGGCACCAGGGACACGGTCAGGGCCAGAGTGTGGGCACCAGGGGGACGGTCAGGGCCGGAGTGTGGGCACGGTCAGGGCCGGAGTGTGGGCACCAGGGACACGGTCGGGGCCAGAGTGTGGGGTCCAGTGGCACGGTCAGGGCCGGAGTGTGGGCACCAGGGACACGGTCGGGGCCAGAGTGTGGGGTCCAGTGGCACGGTCAGGGCCGGAGTGTGGGCACCAGGGGGACGGTCAGGGCCGGAGTGTGGGGTCCAGGGGCACGGTCGGGGCCGGAGTGTGGGCACCAGGGGGACGGTCAGGGCCGGAGTGTGGGGTCCAGGGGGACGGTCAGGGCCGGAGTGTGGGGTCCAGGGGCACGGTCAGGGCCGGAGTGTGGGGTCCAGGGGGACGGTCAGGGCCGGAGTGTGGGCACCAGGGGGACGGTCAGGGCCGGAGTGTGGGGTCCAGGGGGACGGTCAGGGCCGGAGCGTGGGGTCCAGGGACACGGTCAGGGCCGGAGCGTGGGCACCAGGGACACGGTCAGGGCCGGAGTGTGGGCACCAGGGACACGGTCAGGGCCGGAGTGTGGGCACCAGGGGGACGGTCAGGGCCGGAGCGTGGGGTCCAGGGACACGGTCAGGGCCGGAGCGTGGGCACCAGGGACACGGTCAGGGCCGGAGCGTGGGCACCAGGGACACGGTCAGGGCCGGAGTGTGGGCACCAGGGGGACGGTCAGGGCCGGAGTGTGGGATCCAGGGGGTCGGTCAGGGCCGGAGTGTGGGCACCAGGGGGACGGTCAGGGCCAGAGTGTGGGGTCCAGTGGCACGGTCAGGGCCGGAGTGTGGGCACCAGGGGGACGGTCAGGGCCGGAGTGTGGGGTCCAGGGGGACGGTCTGGGCCGGAGCGTGGGGTCCAGGGGAACACGGTCGGGGCCGGAGTGTGGGCACCAGGGACACGGTCAGGGCCGGAGTGTGGGGTCCAGGGGGACGGTCAGGGCCGGAGTGTGGGCACCAGGGACACGGTCGGGGCCGGAGTGTGGGGTCCAGTGGCACGGTCAGGGCCGGAGTGTGGGCACCAGGGACACGGTCAGGGCCGGAGTGTGGGCACCAGGGGGACGGTCAGGGCCGGAGTGTGGGGTCCAGGGGGACGGTCAGGGCCGGAGTGTGGGCACCAGGGACACGGTCAGGGCCGGAGTGTGGGCACCAGGGACACGGTCAGGGCCAGAGTGTGGGCACCAGGGGGACGGTCAGGGCCGGAGTGTGGGCACGGTCAGGGCCGGAGTGTGGGCACCAGGGACACGGTCAGGGCCGGAGTGTGGGGTCCAGGGGGACGGTCAGGGCCGGAGTGTGGGCACCAGGGGCACGGTCAGGGCCGGAGTGTGGGCACCAGGGGCACGGTCAGGGCCGGAGTGTGGGGTCCAGGGGCACGGTCAGGGCCGGAGTGTGGGGTCCAGGGGCACGGTCAGGGCCGGAGTGTGGGGTCCAGGGGCACGGTCAGGGCCGGAGTGTGGGGTCCAGGGGCACGGTCAGGGCCGGAGCGTGGGGTCCAGGGGGACGGTCAGGGCCGGAGCGTGGGGTCCAGGGGGACGGTCAGGGCCGGAGCGTGGGGTCCAGGGGGACGGTCAGGGCCGGAGTGTGGGCACCAGGGGGACGGTCAGGGCCGGAGTGTGGGGTCCAGGGGCACGGTCAGGGCCGGAGTGTGGGCACCAGGGGGACGGTCAGGGCCGGAGTGTGGGGTCCAGGGGCACGGTCAGGGCCGGAGTGTGGGCACCAGGGGGACGGTCAGGGCCGGAGTGTGGGCTCCAGGGGGACGGTCAGGGCCGGAGTGTGGGGTCCAGGGGGACGGTCAGGGCCGGAGTGTGGGCACCAGGGACACGGTCGGGGCCAGAGTGTGGGCACCAGGGGGACGGTCAGGGCCGGAGTGTGGGCACCAGGGGCACGGTCAGGGCCGGAGTGTGGGCACCAGGGGGACGGTCAGGGCCGGAGTGTGGGCACCAGGGGCACGGTCAGGGCCGGAGTGTGGGTCCAGGGGCACGGTCAGGGCCGGAGTGTGGGGTCCAGGGGCACGGTCAGGGCCGGAGTGTCGGCACCAGGGGGACGGTCAGGGCCGGAGTGTGGGCACCAGGGGGACACGGTCAGGGCCGGAGTGTGGGGTCAGGGGCACGGTCAGGGCCGGAGTGTGGGGTCCAGGGGCACGGTCAGGGCCGGAGCGTGGGGTCCAGGGGCACGGTCGGGGCCGGAGCGTGGGCACCAGGGGCACGGTCAGGGCCGGAGCGTGGGCACCAGGGGCACGGTCAGGGCCGGAGTGTGGGCACCAGGGGGACGGTCAGGGCCGGAGTGTGGGGTCCAGGGGGACGGTCAGGGCCGGAGTGTGGGGTCCAGGGGGACGGTCAGGGCCGGAGTGTGGGGTCCAGGGGCACGGTCAGGGCCGGAGTGTGGGGTCCAGGGGGACGGTCAGGGCCGGAGTGTGGGCACCAGGGGGACGGTCAGGGCCGGAGTGTGGGCACCAGGGACACGGTCAGGGCCGGAGTGTGGGGTCCAGGGGGACGGTCGGGGCCGGAGCGTGGGGTCCAGGGACACGGTCAGGGCCGGAGTGTGGGCACCAGGGACACGGTCAGGGCCGGAGTGTGGGGTCCAGGGGGACGGTCAGGGCCGGAGTGTGGGGTCCAGGGACACGGTCAGGGCCGGAGTGTGGGCACCAGGGGCACGGTCAGGGCCGGAGTGTGGGGTCCAGGGGGACGGTCAGGGCCGGAGTGTGGGCACGGTCAGGGCCGGAGTGTGGGGTCCAGGGGGACGGTCAGGGCCGGAGTGTGGGCACCAGGGACACGGTCAGGGCCGGAGTGTGGGGTCCAGGGGGACGGTCAGGGCCGGAGTGTGGGCACGGTCAGGGCCGGAGTGTGGGCACCAGGGACACGGTCAGGGCCGGAGTGTGGGCACCAGGGGGACGGTCAGGGCCGGAGTGTGGGGTCCAGGGGGACGGTCAGGGCCGGAGTGTGGGGTCCAGGGGGACGGTCAGGGCCGGAGTGTGGGGTCCAGGGACACGGTCAGGGCCGGAGTGTGGGCACCAGGGGCACGGTCAGGGCCGGAGTGTGGGGTCCAGGGGGACGGTCAGGGCCGGAGTGTGGGCACGGTCAGGGCCGGAGTGTGGGGTCCAGGGGGACGGTCAGGGCCGGAGTGTGGGGGTCCAGGGGGACGGTCAGGGCCGGAGTGTGGGCACGGTCAGGGCCGGAGTGTGGGCACCAGGGACACGGTCGGGGCCAGAGTGTGGGCACCAGGGACACGGTCGGGGCCAGAGTGTGGGGTCCAGTGGCACGGTCAGGGCCGGAGTGTGGGCACCAGGGACACGGTCGGGGCCAGAGTGTGGGGTCCAGTGGCACGGTCAGGGCCGGAGTGTGGGGTCCAGGGACACGGTCGGGGGCCAGAGTGTGGGCACCAGGGACACGGTCGGGGCCAGAGTGTGGGGTCCAGTGGCACGGTCAGGGCCGGAGTGTGGGGTCCAGTGGCACGGTCAGGGCCGGAGTGTGGGCACCAGGGGGACGGTCGGGGCCGGAGTGTGGGCACCAGGGGGACGGTCGGGGCCGGAGTGTGGGCACCAGGGGGACGGTCAGGGCCGGAGTGTGGGGTCCAGGGGCACGGTCAGGGCCGGAGTGTGGGGTCCAGGGGGACGGTCAGGGCCGGAGTGTGGGCACCAGGGACACGGTCAGGGCCGGAGTGTGGGGTCCAGGGGCACGGTCAGGGCCGGAGTGTGGGGTCCAGGGGGACGGTCAGGGCCGGAGTGTGGGGTCCAGGGGGACGGTCGGGGCCGGAGTGTGGGCACCAGGGGACGGTCGGGGCCGAAGTGTGGGGTCCAGGGGGACGGTCAGGGCCGGAGTGTGGGGTCCAGGGGGACGGTCAGGGCCGGAGTGTGGGCACCAGGGACACGGTCAGGGCCGGAGTGTGGGGTCCAGGGGCACGGTCAGGGCCGGAGTGTGGGGTCCAGGGGGACGGTCGGGGCCGGAGTGTGGGCACCAGGGGGACGGTCGGGGCCGAAGTGTGGGCACCAGGGGGACGGTCGGGGCCGAAGTGTGGGCACCAGGGGGACGGTCGGGGCCGAAGTGTGGGCACCAGGGGGACGGTCAGGGCCGGAGTGTGGGGTCCAGGGGGACGGTCAGGGCCGGAGTGTGGGGTCCAGGGGCACGGTCAGGGCCGGAGTGTGGGGTCCAGGGACACGGTCAGGGCCGGAGTGTGGGGTCCAGGGGGACGGTCAGGGCCGGAGTGTGGGCACCAGGGGCACGGTCAGGGCCGGAGTGTGGGCACCAGGGACACGGTCAGGGCCGGAGTGTGGGGTCCAGGGGGACGGTCAGGGCCGGAGTGTGGGGTCCAGGGGGACGGTCGGGGCCGGAGTGTGGGCACCAGGGACACGGTCAGGGCCGGAGTGTGGGCACCAGGGACACGGTCAGGGCCGGAGTGTGGGCACCAGGGACACGGTCGGGGCCGGAGTGTGGGGTCCAGGGGGACGGTCAGGGCCGGAGTGTGGGGTCCAGGGGGACGGTCAGGGCCGGAGTGTGGGCACCAGGGGCACGGTCAGGGCCGGAGTGTGGGGTCCAGGGGCACGGTCAGGGCTGGAATGTGGGCACCAGGGGCACGGTCAGGGCTGGAATGTGGGCACCAGGGGCACGGTCAGGGCCGGAGTGTGGGGTCCGGGGGGACGGTCGGGGCCGGAGTGTGGGGTCCAGGGGGACGGTCAGGGCCGGAGTGTGGGGTCCGGGGGGACACGGTCAGGGCCGGAGTGTGGGGTCCAGGGGCACGGTCAGGGCCGGAGTGTGGGGTCCGGGGGGACACGGTCAGGGCCGGAGTGTGGGGTCCAGGGGGACGGTCGGGGCCGGAGTGTGGGGTCCGGGGGGACACGGTCAGGGCCGGAGTGTGGGCACCAGGGGGACGGTCGGGGCCGGAGTGTGGGGTCCGGGGGGATACGGTCAGGGCCGGAGTGTGGGCACCAGGGGCACGGTCAGGGCCGGAGTGTGGGCACCAGGGGCACGGTCAGGGCCGGAGTGTGGGGTCCAGGGGGACGGTCAGGGCCGGAGTGTGGGGTCCAGGGGGACGGTCAGGGCCGGAGTGTGGGGTCCAGGGGGACGGTCAGGGCCGGAGTGTGGGCACCAGGGGCACGGTCAGGGCCGGAGTGTGGGCACCAGGGGCACGGTCAGGGCCGGAGTGTGGGGTCCAGGGGGACGGTCAGGGCCGGAGAGTGGGCACCAGGGGCACGGTCAGGGCCGGAGTGTGGGGTCCAGTGGCACGGTCAGGGCCGGAGTGTGGGCACCAGGGGGACGGTCAGGGCCGGAGTGTGGGCACCAGGGGGACGGTCAGGGCCGGAGTGTGGGCACCAGGGACACGGTCAGGGCCGGAGTGTGGGCACCAGGGACACGGTCAGGGCCGGAGTGTGGGCACCAGGGGCACGGTCAGGGCTGGAGTGTGGGCACCAGGGGCACGGTCAGGGCCGGAGTGTGGGCACCAGGGGCACGGTCAGGGCCGGAGTGTGGGGTCCAGGGGCACGGTCGGGGCCGGAGTGTGGGGTCCAGGGGGACGGTCAGGGCCGGAGTGTGGGCACCAGGGGCACGGTCAGGGCCGGAGTGTGGGCACCAGGGGCACGGTCAGGGCCGGAGTGTGGGGTCCAGGGGGACGGTCAGGGCCGGAGTGTGGGCACCAGGGACACGGTCAGGGCCGGAGTGTGGGGTCCAGGGGGACGGTCAGGGCCGGAGTGTGGGCACCAGGGGCACGGTCAGGGCCGGAGTGTGGGCACCAGGGGCACGGTCAGGGCCGGAGTGTGGGGTCCAGGGGGACGGTCAGGGCCGGAGTGTGGGGTCCAGGGGCACGGTCAGGGCCGGAGTGTGGGGTCCAGGGGGACGGTCGGGGCCGGAGTGTGGGGTCCAGGGACACGGTCGGGGCCGGAGTGTGGGCACCAGGGGCACGGTCAGGGCCGGAGTGTGGGGTCCAGGGGGACGGTCGGGGCCGGAGTGTGGGGTCCAGGGACACGGTCAGGGCCGGAGTGTGGGCACCAGGGGGACGGTCAGGGCCGGAGTGTGGGGTCCAGGGACATGGTTGGGGCCGGAGTGTGGGCACCAGGGACACGGTCAGGGCCGGAGTGTGGGCACCAGGGGCACGGTCAGGGCTGGAGTGTGGGGTCCAGGGGGACGGTCAGGGCCGGAGTGTGGGGTCCAGGGGGACGGTCAGGGCCGGAGTGTGGGGTCCAGGGACATGGTCGGGGCCGGAGTGTGGGCACCAGGGACACGGTCAGGGCCGGAGTGTGGGCACCAGGGACACGGTCAGGGCCGGAGTGTGGGGTCCAGGGGCACGGTCAGGGCTGAGGGAGATTTGGACAGCAGCCCGAGTTGGGCTTTACGGTCACTCACCGTAGACCCTGAGGGTGATGTTACGGCTGGTCGGCTTCTCTCCCACGACACTGAGGGTGACAGAGTACATGCCGCTGTCCGTTAACCTGGTCCTGAGGATGACAATGGACGCTGTCCAGGGGTCCACCTTCACCCGATCCACGTATTCCTTCGAAACACTCACCGATGAATTCTCCCCAACGCTCCAAAGGGCAAAGACATCTCCTGAGGACCAGGTGACTTGAGGCCGGCTGGAGCTGCTGTAGCTCACTGTCAGGTTGGCATCATCCCCAACGACCACACTCAGTGTACTCGCCAACTCCATCTCGATCCCCTCGGTCACACCTGGGGTGGAAGGTCAAAGGTGAGCTTCTCAGGACTCAGGGACCGCCGCACTGTCGGAGGGTCAGCGCTGAGGGAGCGCCGCACTGTCGGAGGGTCAGCGCTGAGGGAGCGCCGCACTGTCGGAGGGTCAGCGCTGAGGGAGCGCCGCACTGTCGGAGGGTCAGCGCTGAGGGAGCGCCGCACTGTCGGAGGGTCAGCGCTGAGGGAGCGCCGCACTGTCGGAGGGTCAGCGCTGAGGGAGCGCCGCACTGTCGGAGGGTCAGCGCTGAGGGAGCGCCGCACTGTCGGAGGGTCAGCGCTGAGGGAGCGCCGCACTGTCGGAGGGTCAGCGCTGAGGGAGCGCCGCACTGTCGGAGGGTCAGCGCTGAGGGAGCGCCGCACTGTCGGAGGGTCAGTGCTGAGGGAGCGCCGCACTGTCGGAGGGTCAGTGCTGAACGAGTGGGCACTGTCGAAGGGTCAGTGTTGAGGGAGCGCCGCACTGTCGGAGGGTCAGTGCTGAGGGAGCGCCGCACTGTCGGAGGGTCAGTGTTGAGAGAGCGCCGCACTGTCGGAGGGTCAGTGCTGAGGGAGTGACGCACTGTCGGAGGGTCAGTGCTGAGGGAGTGACGCACTGTCGGAGGGTCAGTGCTGAGGGAGTGGGCACTGTCGGAGGGTCAGTGCTGAGGGAGCGCCGCACTGTCGGAGGGTCAGTGCTGAGGGAGTAGGCACTGTCGGAGGGTCAGTGCTGAGGGAGTGGGCACTGTCGGAGGGTCAGTGCTGAGGGAGTGGGCACTGTCGGAGGGTCAGTGCTGAGGGAGTGGGCACTGTCGGAGGGTCAGTGCTGAGGGAGTGGGCACTGTCGGAGGTTCAGTGCCTGAGGGGGCGCCGCAATGTCGGAGGGTCAGTGCTGAGGGAGCAGGCACTGTCGGAGGGTCAATGCTGAGGGAGTGGGCACTGTCGGAGGGTCAGTGCTGAGGGAGTGGGCACTGTCGGAGGGTCAGTGCTGAGGGAGCGCCGCACTGTCGGAGGGTCAGTGCTGAGGGAGTAGGCACTGTCGGAGGGTCAGTGCTGAGGGAGTGGGCACTGTCGGAGGGGGTATGTTTCACGTGAGACATTAATCCCGTGAGGTGTCTGGTGCCTGGGCTCTTTGACAGATGGAGAGGGTGTGTATTTGGAAGCAGATTGGGTCTGAGCTGTCCGTCTGACTGATATGATCTTATCACATTAAAAGGTTTGGTATCCTGCTGTGCGCTACATTTCCTGCATTCGAACTGGGAGCGGAGATCATTAATCCAGCCTGTTATTGTCTGAGGAACCGCGAGGGGAATGCCACCTATCTCAACCAAGCCTCATCCAGACGTGTCATAGAGATGTACAGCCTGGACACAGACCCTTCAGCCCAACCCGTCCATGCTGACCCAGATATCCCAACCCAATCTAGTCCCACCTGCCAGCACCCGGCCCATATCCCTCCAAACCCTTCCTATTCATATACCCATCCAAATGCCTCTTAAATACCAGCCTCCATCACTCCCTCTCTTCCAATTATTTGACAATGGTGAAGGCCAAGGATGGTCATTAGAAAGAGAGTGGGAAGGGGGGATTGAAATGGGCGGGGACTGGGAGGATGGTCCTGTCTGAAAGAGAGTGGGAAGGGGGATTGAAATGGGCGGGGACTGGGAGGATGGTCCTGTCAGAAAGGGAGTGGGAAGGGGAATTGAAATGGGCGGTGCCTGGGGAATCTGGCTGTCCCCTGCCGACCCGGCTGCGATGCTCGGTGAAGCGTTCCCTAAGTTTATGCTCGGTGTCCCCGATGTGGAGGAGGTCTCACCGGGAGCACCTGATGCGGTAACTCCGGTTGGAGGAGAGGCTGGTGATCCTCTGTCTCACCTGGAAGGACTGTTTGGGGCCTTGGATGGAGGTGATGGGGCTGGTGTACTGGCAGGTTGTGCATCTTTTCCGGTTGCAGGGGACGGTACCTGGGGATTCGGGGATGGGGAGGGGGGAGAGTGACACAAAGCAAGGACTGTCGGAGGGAATGATGCTTGCGGAGAGCAGAGGGGGAGGGGAGGGTAAGGTGTTCTTGTTGGTGTGGTCTAGTTGGTGTTGGTGGGAGTGTTTGAGGATGACGGGTGCGATGCAGAGACTGGTGGGTGGTAGGTGAAGACAAGGAGGACCCTGTCTTTATTGCATGGGGTGGTTCAGAGCAGTGGAACGGGGAAGAGGGGTGGTGCAGCAGAGGGCGATCTGGATAATGGGGGGAGAAAAGGTACATTGTTCAAAATAGGTGGGTATCTGGGATGGTCACAAGTGGAATGTCTCCTCGTCCGAGCAGATGCAATGGAGGCAGAAGAATTGGGAGAATGGGATGGAGTTCTTGCAGGACACTGGGTGGGAGGAGGTGTAGTCCAGCTGGTTATGGGAGTCTGTGGGTTTGTAATAAATGTCTGTCTGGAGACTGTCACTGGAGATGGAAACGGTGAGGTCAAGAAAGGGGAGGGAGGTGGTCGAGATGGACCGAGTGAATTGGAGGACAGGGTGGAAGTTGTGGGCAAAGTCGATGAACTGTTCCAGTACGGCCTGGGGTGCGGGAGGCTGCACTGATGCAGTCATTGATGTAATGGCGAAAGAGTTGGGTTACAGTGCCTATGTAGGTACTGAAGAGGGACTGTTTGATATCGCCAACTAGGAGGCAGGCATAGCTGGGGCTCATCTGGGTGCCCATGGCCACCCCCTGGATTTGGGGAAACACGAGGAGTTAAATGTAAAGTTATTGAGGGTGAGGACCAGTTCAGCGAGGTGGAGGAGGGTACTGGTGGAGGGGGCATGGGTCTGTTGGAGAGGAAGAAGCAGAGGCCATCCCTGTGGGGTGTGGGCGTGTATAAGGACTGCACGTCCACAGTGAAGAGAGAGCGCTGGGTCCGGGGAACTGGAAGTTACTGAAGAGGTGGAGGGCATGGTTGGTCTCACAGGTGTAGGTGGGAGGTGCCTGAACCCGAGGGCGAGAGGATGGAGTCCAGGTAGGACAAGATGAGCTTCCTCGACAGCACATTCCATACACGTACCACCCTCTGGGTGAAAAAGTTGCCCCTTAGGTCTCTTTTATATCTTTCCCCTCTCACCCTAAACCTATGCCCTCTAGTTCTGGACTCCCCCACCCCAGGGAAAAGACTTTGTCTATTTATCCTATCCATGCCCCTCATGATTTTGTAAACCTCTATAAGGTCACCCCTCAGCCTCCGACGCTCCAGGGAAAACAGCCCCAGCCTGTTCAGCCTCTCCCTGTAGCTCAGATCCTCCAACCCTGGCAACATCCTTGTAAATCTTTTCTGAACCCTTTCAAGTTTCACAACATCTTTCCGATAGGAAGGAGACCCAGAATTGCACACAATATTCCAGACATTGCAAACATATTCTTGGGAATGTCTTTGCTGAGACAGACTCCGCGGAGGTGGGGTGCATGAGGAGGGTCCCGAGTGTTCCCAATCTCGGGAACGCTGTCAGCACCACCCTGTCCACCGGACACCGAGCTCCGTGAGAACACACACGCACTCACAAACACCACAACAGCAACAACCACCTGCATTCCTCAAGCCCCCGCTACGTCCTGGGATAGCCCCTCCCAAACTCCCCAAGGCGAGCCACCAGACACGGGGTGGGATTCAGTCTCACCAGGGGCCCACCGAGCATCAGAAGGACAGGACGTGGTCGTTCAGAGGAAGAGATTGGTTATGAAGGGGAACGTTAAGGGAGGGGGGTGGGCAAGGGGGTGGGGGGCGGGGGGAGGGCAGTGGGTGGATATAGGGATAAAGGGTGGGGAGAGGTCAAAGGGGAAGGGGGTGAGAGAGCAACAAGGAGCTACAGAGATCCTCAGGGCCCAGAGCAGCTGAAGGACCAGCCCCAGTGGCAGAGGGTTCAGAGGGGGATACAGAGATAGCGAGGGGTGTGGGGTCTGGATAAGATTACAAAGATAGGGAGGGGGTGTAGGGGCTGGAGGGGGTTACAGAGATAGGGAGGGGGTGTAGGGGCTGGAGGGGGTTACAGAGATAGCGAGGGGGTGTAGGGGCTGGAGGGGGTTACAGAGATAGGGAGGGGGTGTAGGGGCTGGGGGGGGTTACAGAGATAGGGAGGGGTGTAGGGGCTGGAGGGGGTTACAGAGATAGGGAGGGGGTGTAGGGGCTGCAGGGGGTTACAGAGATAGGGAGGGGGTGTAGGGGCTGGGGGGGGTTACAGAGATAGGGAGGGGGTGTAGGGGCTGGGGGGGGTTACAGAGATAGGGAGGGGGTGTAGGGGCTGGAGGGGGTTACAGAGATAGGGAGGGGGTGTAGGGGCTGGAGGGGGTTACAGAGACAGGGAGGGGGTGTAGGGGCTGGAGGGGGTTACAGAGATAGGGAGGGGTGTAGGGGCTGGAGGAGAGTTACAGAGATAGGGAGGGGTGTAGGGGCTGGAGGAGGTTACAGAGATAGGGAGGGGGTGTAGGTGCTGGAGGGGGTTACAGAGATAGGGAGGGGGTGAAGGGGCTGGAGGAGGTTACAGAGATAGGGAGGGGGTGCAGGGGCTGGAAGGGGTTACAGAGATAGGGAGGGGGTGTAGGGGCTGGAGGGGGTTACAGAGATAGGGAGGGGGTGTAGGTGCTGGAGGGGGTTACAGAGATAGGGAGGGGGTGTAGGGGCTGGAGGGGGTTACAGAGATAGGGAGGGGGTGTGGGGGCTGGAGGGGGTTACAGAGATAGGGAAGGGGTGTCGGGGCTGGAGGGGGTTACAGAGATAGGGAGGGGGTGTAGGGGCTGCAGGGGGTTACAGAGATCGGGAGGGGGTGTAGGGACTGGAGGGGGTTACAGAGATAGGGAGGGGGTGTAGGGGGGTTACAGAGATAGGGAGGGGGTGTAGGGGGGTTACAGAGATAGGGAGGGGGTATAGGGGCTAAAGGGATTTACAGAGATAGGGAGGGGGTGTAGGGGCTGGAGGGGGTTACAGAGATAGGGTGGGGGGGTAGGGGCTGGAGGGGGTTACAGAGATAGGGAGGGGGTGTAGGGGGTTACAGAGATAGGGAGGGGGTGTAGGGGCTGGAGGGGGTTACAGAGATAGGGAGGGGGTGTAGGGGCTGAGGGGGTTACAGAGATAGGGAGGGGGTGTAGGGGCTGGAGGGGGTTACAGAGATAGGGAGGGGGTGTAGGGGCTGGAGGGGTTACAGAGATAGGGAGGGGTGTAGGGGCTGGAGGGGGTTACAGAGATAGGGAGGGGGTGTAGGGGCTGGAGGGGGTTACAGAGATAGGGAGGGGGTGTAGGGGCTGGAGGGGGTTACAGAGATAGGGAGGGGGTGTAGGGGCTGGAGGGGGTTACAGAGATAGGGAGGGGGTGTAGGGGCTGGAGGGGGTTACAGAGATAGGGAGGGGGTGTAGGGGCTGGAGGGGGTTACAGAGATAGGGAGGGGGTGTCGGGGCTGGAGGGGGTTACAGAGGTAGGGAGGGGGTGTAGGGTCTAGAGGGGGTTACAGAGATAGGGAGGGGGTGTAGGGGCTGGAGGGGGTTACAGAGATAGGGAGGGGGTGTAGGGGCTGGAGGGGGTTACAGAGATAGGGAGGGGTGTAGGGGCTGGAGGGGGTTACAGAGATAGGGAGGGGGTGTAGGGGGTTACAGAGATAGGGAGGGGTTGTAGGGGCTGGAGGGGGTTACAGAGATAGGGAGGGGGTGTAGGGGCTGGAGGGGGTTACAGAGATAGGGAGGGGGTGTAGGGGCTGGAGGGGGTTACAGAGATAGGGAGGGGTGTAGTGGCTGGAGGGGGTTACAGAGATAGGGAGGGGGTGTAGGGGCTGGAGGGGGTTACAGAGATAGGGAGGGGGTGTAGGGGCTGGAGGGGGTTACAGAGATAGGGAGGGGGTGTGGGGGCTGGAGGGGGTTACAGAGATAGGGAGGGGGTGTAGGGGCTGGAGGGGGTTACAGAGATAGGGCGGGGATGCAGGGGCTGGAGGGGGTTACAGAGATAGGGAAGGGGTGTAGGGGGTTACAGAGATAGGGAGGGGGTGTAGGGGCTGGAGGGGGTTACAGAGATAGGGAGGGGGTGTAGGGGCTGGAGGGGGTTACAGAGATAGGGAGGGGGTGTAGGGGCTGGAGGGGGTTACAGAGATAGGGAGGGGGTGTAGGGGGTTACAGAGATAGGGAGGGGGTGTAGGGGCTGGACGGGGTTACAGAGATAGAGAGTGGGTGTAGGGGCTGGAGGAGGTTACAGAGATAGGGAGGGGGTGCAGGGGCTGGAAGGGGTTACAGAGATAGGGAGGGGGTGCAGGGGCTGGAGGGGGTTACAGAGATAGGGAGGGGGTGTAGGGGCTGGAGGGGGTTACAGAGATAGGGAGGGGTGTAGGGGCTGTAGGGGGTGTAGGGGCTGGAGGGGGTTACAGAGATAGGGAGGGGTGTAGGGGCTGGAGGGGGTGTAGGGGCTGGAGGGGGTGTAGGGGCTGGAGGGGGTTACAGAGATAGGGAGGGGGTGCAGGGGCTGGAAGGGGTTACAGAGATAGGGAGGGGGTGTAGGTGCTGGAGGGGGTTACAGAGATAGGGAGGGGGTGTAGGGGCTGGAAGGGGTTACAGGGATAGGGAGGGGGTGTAGGGGCTGGAGGGGGTTACAGAGATCGGGTGGGGGGGTAGGGGCTGGAGGGGGTTACAGAGATAGGGAGGGGGTGTAGGGACTGGAGGGGGTTACAGAGATAGGGTGGGGGGGTAGGGGCTGGAGGGGGTTACAGAGATAGGGAGGGGGTGTAGGGGGGTTACAGAGATAGGGAGGGGGTGTAGGGGGGTTACAGAGATAGGGAGGGGGTATCGGGGCTGGAGGGATTTACAGAGATAGGGAGGGGGTATAGGGGGGTTACAGAGATAGGGAGGGGGTGTAGTGCAGTGATAGAAGGTGTTACAGGGAAACATTCAAGTGTCCCTCTCCCTGTCTGTTGAGCTCTCACCACTGCGTGTTTCTGTGTGCGCGCTCGTGCCTGTGTCTGTGTGAGTATGCCCGTGTACGCTTGTGTGTGTGTTCCCGCGTCTGCATCTGTGTATGTCATAGGGTCTTCGAGACGTACAGTATGGAAACAGACCCTTCGGTCCAACCCGTCCATGCTGACCCAGATATCCCAACCCAATCTAGTCCCACCTGCCAGCACCCGGCCCATATCCCTCCAAACCCTTCCTATTCATATACCCATCCAGATGCCTCTTAAATGTTGTCATTGTACCAGCCTCCACCACATCCTCTGGCAGCTCATTCCATACACGTACCACCCTCTGTGTGAAAAAGTTGCCCCTGAGGTCTCTTTTATATCTTTCCCCTCTCACCCTAAACCTACGCCCCTCTAGTTCTGGACTCCCCGACCCCAGGGAAAAGACTTTGTCTATTTACCCTATCCATGCCTCTCCTAATTTTGTAAACCTCTATAACGTCACCCCTCAGCCTCCGACACTCCAGGGAAAACAGCCCCAGCCTGTTCAGCTTCTCCCTGTAGCTCAGATCCTCCAACCCTGGCAACATCCTTGTAAATCTTTTCTGAACCCTTTCAAGTTTCACAACATCTTTCCGATAGGAAGGAGACCAGAATTGCACACAATATTCCAACAGTGGCCTAACCAACGTCCTGTACAGCCGCAACATGACCTCCCAGCTCCTGTACTCAATACTCTGACCAATAAAGGAAAGCATACCAAACACCTTCTTCACTATCCTATCTACCTGTGACTCCACTTTCAAGGAGCTATGAACCTGCACTCCAAGGTCTCTTTGTTCAGCAACACTCCCTAGGACTTTACCATTAAGTGTATAAGTCCTGCTAAGATTTGCTTTCCCAAAATGCAGCACCTCACATTTATCTGAATTAAACTCCATCTGCCACTTCTCAGCCCATTGGCCCATCTGGTCCAGATCCTGCTGTAATCGAACGTAACCCTCTTCACTGTCCACTACACCTCCAATTTTGGTGTCATCTGCAAACTTACTAACTGTACCTCTTATGCTCACATCCAAATCATTTATGTAAATGACAAAAAGTAGAGAGTCCAGCACCGATCCTTGTGGCACTCCACTGGTCACAGGCCTCCAGTCTGAAAACCAACCCTCCAGCACCACCCTCTGTCTTCTACCTTTGAGCCAGTTCTGTCTCCAAATGGCTAGTTCTCCCTGTATTCCATGAGATCTAACCTTGCTAATCAGTCTCCCATGGGGAACCTTGTCAAACGCCTTACTGAAGTCCATATAGATCACATCTACCACTCTGCCATCATCAATCTTCTTTGTTACTTCTTCAAAAAACTCAATCAAGTTTGTGAGACATGATTCCCCACGCACAAAGCCATGCTGACTATCCCGAATCAGTCCTTGCCTTTCTAAATACATGTACATCCTGTCCCTCAGGATTCCCTCCAACAACTTGCCCACCACCGAGGTCAGGCTCACCGGTCTATAGTTCCCTGGCTTGTCCTTACCACCCTTCTTAAATAGTGGCACCACTTTTGCCAACCTCCAGTCTTCTGGCACCTCACCTGTGACTATCGATGATACAAATATCTCAGCAAGAGGCCCAGCAATCACTTCTCTAGCTTCCCACAGAGTTCTCGGGTACAACTGATCAGGTCCTGGGGATTTATCCAACTTTAACCATTTCAAGACATCCAGCACTTCCTCCTCTGTAATCTGGACATTTTGCAAGATGTCACCATCTATTTCCCTACAGTTTAATTTATTAGTCCTACCTTGTCCCTGCCTGCCCTGACTGTGTGACTCACTTCTGTTCTCAGCTGTACCCGTCTCAGATCGATCTCTTTCCTCACTATCTCCCTGGGTCCCCACCCCCCCCCCACCCCCCACCCCCCCCCACACCTTACTAGTTTAAATCCTCCCAAGTAGTTCTAGTAAATTTCCCTGCCGGTATATTAGTCCCCTTCCAATTTAGGTGCAATCCGTCCTTCTTGTACAGGTCACTTCTACCCCAAAAGAGATTCCAATGACCCAAAAATGCGAATCCTTCTCCCATACATCAGCTCCTCAGCCATGCATTCACCTGCTCTATCCTCCTATTCCTCCCCTCACTAGCCCGTAGCACTGGGAGTAATCCAGATATTACTACCCTTGAGGACCTCCTTTTTAAATTTCTGCCTAACTCTCTGTAATCTTCCTTCAGAGTCTCAACCTTTTCCCTTCCAATGACGTTGGTTCCAATGTGGACAATGACCTCCTGCTGGCCCCTCTCCCCCGTGAGAACATTCTGCACCCTCTCTGAGACATCCTTGATCCTGGCACCAGGGAAACAACACACCATTCTGCTTTTTCTCTGCTGGCCACAGAAACGTCTGTCTGTACCTCTGACTACAGAATCCCCTTACACAATTGATCGCTTGGAAGCCGATGTACCCTTCATTGCATTAGAGCCAGTGTCAATACCAGAAACTTTGCTGTTTGTGCTACGTTCCCTGAGAATCCATCAACCCCTACATTTTCCAAAACAGCATACCTGTTTGAAATGGGTATATCCACAAAAGACTCCTGCACTAGCTGCCTACCTCCCTCTTACCCTTCCTGGAGTTAACCCATCTATGTGACTGTATCTGAGACTTTCCCCCCTTCCTATAACTGCCAGCCATCACATACTGTAGCTGTTGCAAATTCCTCATCGTTTCTATCTGTCTCTCCAACCGATCCACTCGATCTGATAAGATTCATATCCAACAGCATTTATGACAGATATAATCTGCAGTAACCCTTAAACTCTCTTTAAATTCCCACATCTGACAAGAAGTACATATCACTGCAAAGGCCATTTTTGCTCCTTCACAATCTACAGACCCAGAAAATAATACCATCTTATTCCTCTACAAACACTGCTCCAGGTTAAATTAATAGCTATGGCTTATATTTTAAGTTTAATCAAGAGACTTATCTCCAAAAACATATCATCAAGAAAGAATCCACTGTACCCATAACTGCAGCCTTTCTCTTGGACAGACTTAAACAACGATTAACTGATCTGATTCTGTGCTGTGAACTTCGCCCGACAGTTCCTCCAAGATTAGTTGTGAATTTCACTGTTTGTTAATTTTCCCAGATGCACTCCGATATCTAGTTACACACAAATTCAAACAGCAAATGCAGTAACTGTGCAGGTTCTCTCTCTCTCTCTCTCTCTCCCCTTCACTGTCCTCACCATGCTGTGGCCCCAGGGTCTCACTTACCTGCCAGTAGGTAGAGGCAGAGTGTTATCGTCTCTCTCCACATCGTCCCCCTCAGCTCGCCCTCTCCGTACGTCAGCTCCCAAGCTGCTCCAGTGCAGACGTCAGCTCTCGGTGTTTGCCTGCCCGTCCCCAGCAGCTCACCTGGACACGGTCTCCCTCTCAGTGTGTTCCCGGTCGCTGCCCTGTAACCTGCCTTATCCCGTTTCCCCCCCCCCACCCCCACCCCACTCTCTAACCCTTGCTCGGTCACCCGCTTCCCCACGCCCACAATTCCTTCCGGCTCCATACCTCAGGCATATCGACGCAGAGGGACTGGGTGTGTCCAGGGAGAGCAGCTGGAAGAACCGGCTCAGTCACCAGCAATGGGCAGGTCTCAAACAATCACACACACTCGCTCTCTCTGACACACAGGGGGGATGTGGAGGACTGCAGATGTTGGAGATCAGAGCTGAAAAATGTGGTGCTGGAAAAACGCAGCAGGTCAGGCAGCATCCGAAGAACAGGAGAATCGACGTTTCGGGCATCAGCCCTTCTTCAGGAATCACGCCCGAAACGTCGATTCTCCTGTTCCTCGGATGCTGCCTGACCTGCTGCGCTTTTCCAGCAACGCATTTTTCAGCTCTTCCTCTCTGGCACGCACTCTCTCACCCGGAGCACAGGTCCTCCCCCAGAGAGAATCCTCACCTCCCCCAAAATCTGTGTCACCCCCTCCAGCCCCTCCCTATCTCTGTAACCCCCTCCAGCCCCTACACCCCCTCCCTATCTCTGTAACCCCCTCCAGCCCCTACACCCCCTCCCTATCTCTGTAACCCCCTCCAGCCCCTACACCCCCTCCCTATCTCTGTAACCCCCCTCCAGCCCCTACACCCCTCCCTATTTCTGTAACCCCCCTCCAGCCCCTACACCCCCTCCCTATCTCTGTAACCCCCTCCAGCCCCTACACCCCCTCCCTATCTCTGTAACCCCCTCCAGCCCCTACACCCCCTCCCTATCTCTGTAACCCCCCTCCAGCCCCTACACCGCTCCCTATTTCTGTAACCCCCCTCCAGCCCCTACACCCCCTCCCTATCTCTGTAACCCCCTCCAGCCCCTACACCCCCTCCCTATCTCTGTAACCCCCCTCCAGCCCCTACACCCCTCCCTATTTCTGTAACCCCCCTCCAGCCCCTACACCCCCTCCCTATCTCTGTAACCCCCTCCATCCCCTACACCCCCTCCCTATCTCTGTAACCCCCTCCAGCCCCTACACCCCCTCCCTATCTCTGTAACCCCCTGCAAACCCCCCCGATTCCCATCGCTCCCCCATTGGAGGCCATGCCT
This sequence comes from Chiloscyllium punctatum, assembly GCF_047496795.1. Taxonomy (NCBI): domain Eukaryota; kingdom Metazoa; phylum Chordata; class Chondrichthyes; order Orectolobiformes; family Hemiscylliidae; genus Chiloscyllium; species Chiloscyllium punctatum. Next base: position 135,005 of record NC_092772.1, on the reverse strand, counting down.
CTCCTTGACCTCCCCCATGTGTCTCTGGGGCCGGTCGAGGGTGGGGGGGGGGGGGTTAGCTTTCTTTGGCACAGCAAGTTCCAAGCAGATAACGGTGAATCGGTCAGTCCTCCATTAGCCGGGCACTGCCAATCCTGATGCTGGTGTGGCAGGAGAGTGCCCCCCCCCCACCCCCCAGACTGAGGGCACTTTCCTGTAGGTGGGGGTGTGCAATCAGCGACGTGTTTCAGTGTGATGGGTGTGAATGGGAGGGCTCGGTGTCAATGATTCAGGGTTCAAAACCTGTCCTCAGCGCCTCCTGCTGCCCAGTCACCGCCAGCCAACGTGGAGTGGAGGGACCGAATGGCCTCAGGCTGGGACATTGTGCTGTTATACATCAGGGTCAAGTTTTAGATGTCAGGGTCAACGGTTAGACATCTGGGTGAGGTGTTCAATGTCAGGGTCAAAGGTTAGACGTCAGGGTCAAAGGTTAGATGTCAGGGTCAGGTTTTGGACGTCAGGGTCAAAGGTTAGAGATCTGGGTCAAAGGTTAGAGATCTGGGTCAAAGACCTAGTGGTGGCCAGGATGGTTCCTGTTGGGATTCTGACCCCTGACCTTCCCCCAGATCCTGGCCCAGTGCAGGAGGTCAGAGACCATTTGTAAAGCTGTGCTATATTGAGACGCTGAGGTGTTAATGTGGGGGGTCAGTGACCAAAGACACTCTGTTGACAGGAAGGTCCAACTCTCAGGTTTGGAAAAACCCACTCCCCAATATTCCCGGGTCTTCCTCAAACACTCCGCCCGACTGATGGCAATCCCAACAGGGACTGGAGTGAGCCAGGTATTCCCAGCACATTGCGGAAACAGACCCTTCGGTCCAACCCGTCCGTGCTGACCCGGATATCCCAACCCAATCTAGTCCCACCTGCCAGCACCCGGCCCATATCCCTCCAAACCCTTCCTATTCATGTACCCATCCAAATGTCTCTTAAATGCTGTAATTGTACCAGCCTCCACCACATCCTCTGGCAGCTCATTCCATACATGTACCACCCTCTGTGTGAAAACGTTGCTCCTTAGGTCTCTTTTATACCTTTCCCCTCTCACCCTAAACCTATGCCCCTCTAGTTCTGGACTCCCCCACCCCAGGGAAAAGACTTTGTCTATTTATCCTATCCATGCCCCTCATAATTTTGTAAACCTCTATAAGGTCACCCCTCGGCCTCCGACGCTCCAGGGAAAACAGCCCCAGTCTGTTCAGCCTCTCCCTGTAGCTCAGATCCTCCAACCCTGGCAACATCCTTGTAAATCTTTTCTGAACCCTTTCAAGTTTCACAACATCTTTCTGATCGGAAGGAGACCAGAACTGCACACAATATTCCAACAGTGACCCAACTAATGTCCTGTACAGCTGTAACATGACCTCTCAACTCCTGTACTGACCAATAAAGGTCTTTATCGAGAGTGTGGTGCTGGCACTTCAGGTGTAATCAGGAATGAGACTTCTGCCCGAAACGCCGACTCTCCTGCCCCTCGGATGCTGCCCGAACCGGCTGTGCTTTTCCAGCACCACACTGATCTTCAGCGTCTGCACAATCCTCACTCGGTCCCGATGAAGGTCTCGATCATAGTTAGCTCCCTGACAAACCCAGCCTCACAAGGTAAGATGCGGCGTTCCCCCTCAACTCCCGCACGGAAATGATCCGATCCTTACCAACACCCCAGCAGCCAAACACCCGCGCGAACCCCGACACAATGTCTTCGGAGGGCTAAGGCGAGGGCAAGTGCGTCCACGCACTGGGCCCAGAACCTGCTCCTCACTGTCAAGGCCACTCGGCCCGTTCTTGCACAGCTCGATCCCACCAAGGGAGAACAACCCAGATTCTCTGGGGGGGGCTCTCTCTTGCGGCTTGGACAAGAGACGGTGGGGGAAAACAAAACAGACACACGCCAGCAACGTTCCACTTCCGACATCATATTGGGGTGGGTGGGGGGCTGCTCATCGCGATAAAGACATGGCACCGGATCAAGGGTTTGGATGGGGGATTCGATCGGGGAGACGGAGGTGGGTGCAGGGTCAAGGGGGCCAGGGGGCGAGGAGGCGCGCTCACACTCTCACAGAGACATACAGGCAGGTTCACTCTCACAGAGACACACTCGCTCACACTCACACAGAGACACACAGGCGGGCTCACACTCTCACAGAGACACACACTCGCTCACACTCTCACAGAGACACACAGGCGGGCTCACACTCTCACAGAGACACACACTCGCTCACACTCTCACAGAGACACACACTCGCTCACACTCTCACAGAGACACACAGGCGGGCTCACGCTCTCACAGAGACACACACTCGCTCACGCTCTCACAGAGACACACACTCGCTCACGCTCTCACAGAGACACACACTCGCTCACGCTCTCACAGAGACACACACTCGCTCACACTCACAGAGACACACACTCGCTCACACTCTCACAGAGACACACACTCGCTCACGCTCTCACAGAGACACACACTCGCTCACACTCACAGAGACACACACTCGCTCACACTCTCACAGAGACACAGGCGCGCTCACAGTCTCACAGAGACACAGGCGCGCTCACAGTCTCACAGAGACACAGGCGGGCTCACACTCTCACAGAGACACACTCGCTCACACTCTCACAGAGACACACACTCGCTCACACTCTCACAGAGACACACACTCGCTCACACTCTCACAGAGACACAGGCGGGCTCACACTCTCACAGAGACACAGGCGGGCTCACACTCTCACAGAGACACAGGCGGGCTCACACTCTCACAGAGACACAGGCGGGCTCACACTCTCACAGAGACACAGGCGGGCTCACACTCTCACAGAGACACAGGCGGGCTCACACTCTCACAGAGACACAGGTGGGCTCACACACTCACAGAAACACACAGGCGGGCTCACACACTCACAGAGACACACAGGCGGGCTCACACTCTCACAGAGACACAGGCACACATTCTCACAGAGACACACACTCGCTCACACTCTCACAGAGACACACAGGCAGGCTCACACTCTCACAGAGACACACACTTGCTCACACTCTGACAGAGACACACAGGGGGGCTCACACTCTCACAGAGACACAGGCACACATTCTCACAGACACACACTCGCTCACACTCTCACAGAGACACACAGGCGGGCTCACACTCTCACAGAGACACACACTCGCTCACGCTCTCACAGAGACACACACTCGCTCTCACACTCACAGAGACACACACTCGCTCTCACACTCACAGAGACACACACTCGCTCACACTCTCACAGAGACACACAGGCGGGCTCACACTCTCACAGAGACACACAGGCGGGCTCACACTCTCACAGAGACACACAGGCGGGCTCACACTCTCACAGAGACACACAGGCGGGCTCACACTCTCACAGAGACACAGGCACACATTCTCACAGAGACACACACTCGCTCACACTCTCACAGAGACACACAGGCGGGCTCACACTCTCACAGAGACACACACTCGCTCACACTCTCACAGAGACACACACTCGCTCACACTCTCACAGAGACACAGGCGGGCTCACACTCTCACAGAGACACACACTCGCTCACACTCTCACAGAGACACAGGCGGGCTCACACTCTCACAGAGACACACACTCGCTCACACTCTCACAGAGACACACACTCGCTCACACTCTCACAGAGACACACACTCGCTCACACTCTCACAGAGACACACACTCGCTCACATTCTCACAGAGACACAGGCGGGCTCACACTCTCACAGAGACACACACTCGCTCACACTCTCACAGAGACACACAGGCGGGCTCACACTCTCACAGAGACACACACTCGCTCACACTCTCACAGAGACACAGGCGGGCTCACACTCTCACAGAGACACACACTCGCTCACACTCTCACAGAGACACACACTCGCTCACACTCTCACAGAGACACACAGGTGGGCTCACACTCTCACAGAGACACACACTCGCTCACACTCTCACAGAGACACACAGGCGGGCTCACACTCTCACAGAGACACACACTCGCTCACACTCTCACAGAGACACAGGCGGGCTCACACTCTCACAGAGACACACACTCGCTCACACTCTCACAGAGACACACAGGTGGGCTCACACTCTCACAGAGACACACACTCGCTCACACTCTCACAGAGACACACAGGCGGGCTCACACTCTCACAGAGACACACACTCGCTCACACTCTCACAGAGACACAGGCGGGCTCACACTCTCACAGAGACACACACTCGCTCACACTCTCACAGAGACACACACTCGCTCACACTCTCCCAGAGACACACAGGCACGCTCACACTCTCACAGAGACACACACTTGCTCACACTCTCACAGAGACACACAGGCGGGCTCACACTCTCACAGAGACACACACTTGCTCACACTCTCACAGAGACACACAGGCGGGCTCACACTCTCAAAGAGACACACACTCGCTCACACTCTCACAGAGACACACAGGCGGGCTCACACTCTCACAGAGACACACAGGCGGGCTCACACTCTCACAGAGACACACACTCGCTCACACTCTCATAGCGACACACTGGCAGGCTCACACTCTCACAGAGTCACACACTCGCTCACACTCTCACAGAGACGCACAGGCGGGCTCACACTCTCACAGAGACACACACTCGCTCACGCTCTCACAGAGACACACCTGCGGGCTCACACTCTCACAGAGACACACACTCGCTCGCACTCTCACAGAGACACAGGCGGGCTCACACTCTCACAGAGACACACACTCGCTCACACTCTCACAGAGACACACACTCGCTCACACTCTCTCACAGAGACACACACTCGCTCACACTCTCACAGAGACACACACTTGCTCACACTCTCACAGAGACACACCCTCGCTCACACTCTCACAGAGACACACACTCGCTCACACTCACACAGAGACACACACTCGCTCACACTCACAGAGACATACAGGCAGGTTCACTCTCACAGAGACACACACTCGCTCACACTCTCACAGAGACACACAGGCGGGCTCACACTCTCACAGAGACACACACTCGCTCACACTCTCACAGAGACACACACTCGCTCACACTCTCACAGAGACACACAGGTGGGCTCACACTCTCACAGAGACACACACTCGCTCACACTCTCACAGAGACACACAGGCGGGCTCACACTCTCACAGAGACACACACTCGCTCACACTCTCACAGAGACACAGGCGGGCTCACACTCTCACAGAGACACACACTCGCTCACACTCTCACAGAGACACACACTCGCTCACACTCTCCCAGAGACACACAGGCACGCTCACACTCTCACAGAGACACACACTTGCTCACAATCTCACAGAGACACACAGGCGGGCTCACACTCTCACAGAGACACACACTCGCTCACACTCTCACAGAGACACACAGGCGGGCTCACACTCTCACAGAGACACACAGGCGGGCTCACACTCTCACAGAGACACAAAGGCGGGCTCACACTCTCACAGAGACACAAAGGCGGGCTCACACTCTCACAGAGACACACACTCGCTCACACTCTCACAGAGACACACACTCGCTCACACTCTCACAGAGACACACACTCGCTCACACTCTCATAGCGACACACAGGCAGGCTCACACTCTCACAGAGTCACACACTCGCTCACACTCTCACAGAGACGCACAGGCGGGCTCACACTCTCACAGAGACACACACTCGCTCACGCTCTCACAGAGACACACCTGCGGGCTCACACTCTCACAGAGATACACACTCGCTCACACTCTCACAGAGACACACACTCGCTCACACTCTCTCACAGAGACACACACTCGCTCTCACACTCACAGAGACACACACTCGCTCTCACACTCACAGAGACACACACTCGCTCACACTCTCACAGAGACACACAGGCGGGCTCACACTCTCACAGAGACACACAGGCGGGCTCACACTCTCACAGAGACACACACTTGCTCACACTCTCACAGAGACACACACTTGCCCACACTCTCACAGAGACACACACTTGCCCACACTCTCACAGAGACACACCCTCGCTCACACTCACACAGAGACACACACTCGCTCACACTCACACAGAGACACATAGGCGGGCTCACACTCTCACAGAGACACACACTCGCTCACACTCTCACAGAGACACACAGGCGGGCTCACACTCTCACAGAGACACACACTCGCTCACACTCTTACAGAGACACACACTCGCTCACACTCTCACAGAGACACATAGGCGGGCTCACACTCTCACAGAGACACACAGGCGGGCTCACACTCTCACAGAGACACACACTCGCTCACACTCTCACAGAGACACACACTCGCTCACACTCTCACAGAGACACACAGGCGGGCTCACGCTCTCACAGAGACACACACTCGCTCACGCTCTCACAGAGACACACACTCGCTCACGCTCTCACAGAGACACACACTCGCTCACGCTCTCACAGAGACACAGGCGGGCTCACATTCTCACAGAGACACACACTCGCTCACACTCACAGAGACACACACTCGCTCACACTCACAGAGACACACACTCGCTCACACTCTCACAGAGACACAGGCGCGCTCACAGTCTCACAGAGACACAGGCGGGCTCACAGTCTCACAGAGACACAGGCGGGCTCACACTCTCACAGAGACACACTCGCTCACACTCTCACAGAGACACACACTCGCTCACACTCTCACAGAGACACACACTCGCTCACACTCTCACAGAGACACAGGCGGGCTCACACTCTCACAGAGACACAGGCGGGCTCACACTCTCACAGAGACACAGGCGGGCTCACACTCTCACAGAGACACAGGCGGGCTCACACTCTCACAGAGACACAGGCGGGCTCACACTCTCACAGAGACACAGGCGGGCTCACACTCTCACAGAGACACAGGCGGGCTCACACTCTCACAGAGACACAGGCGGGCTCACACTCTCACAGAGACACAGGCGGGCTCACACTCTCACAGAGACACAGGCGGGCTCACACTCTCACAGAGACACAGGCGGGCTCACACTCTCACAGAGACACAGGCGGGCTCACACTCTCACAGAGACACAGGTGGGCTCACACTCTCACAGAGACACACAGGCGGGCTCACACTCTCACAGAGACACACACTCGCTCACACACTCACAGAAACACACAGGCGGGCTCACACTCTCACAGAGACACACACTCGCTCACGCTCTCACAGAGACACACACTCGCTCTCACACTCACAGAGACACACACTCGCTCTCACACTCACAGAGACACACACTCGCTCACACTCTCACAGAGACACACAGGCGGGCTCACACTCTCACAGAGACACACAGGCAGGCTCACACTCTCACATAGACACACACTTGCTCACACTCTGACAGAGACACACAGGCGGGCTCACAGTCTCACAGAGACACACAGGCGGGCTCACACTCTCACAGAGACACACAGGCGGGCTCACACTCTCACAGAGACACACACTCGCTCACACTCTCATAGCGACACACAGGCAGGCTCACACTCTCACATAGACACACACTTGCTCACACTCTGACAGAGACACACAGGCGCGCTCACACTCTCACAGAGACATACAGGCAGGTTCACTCTCACAGAGACACACTCGCTCACACTCACACAGAGACACACAGGCGGGCTCACACTCTCACAGAGACACAGGCGGGCTCACACTCTCACAGAGACACACACTCGCTCACACTCTCACAGAGACACACAGGCGGGCTCACACTCTCACAGAGACACACACTCGCTCACACTCTCACAGAGACACACACTCGCTCACACTCTCACAGAGACACACAGGCGGGCTCACGCTCTCACAGAGACACACACTCGCTCACGCTCTCACAGAGACACACACTCGCTCACGCTCTCACAGAGACACACACTCGCTCACGCTCTCACAGAGACACACACTCGCTCACACTCACAGAGACACACACTCGCTCACACTCTCACAGAGACACACACTCGCTCACGCTCTCACAGAGACACACACTCGCTCACGCTCTCACAGAGACACACACTCGCTCACACTCACAGAGACACACACTCGCTCACACTCTCACAGAGACACAGGCGCGCTCACAGTCTCACAGAGACACAGGCGCGCTCACAGTCTCACAGAGACACAGGCGGGCTCACACTCTCACAGAGACACACTCGCTCACACTCTCACAGAGACACACACTCGCTCACACTCTCACAGAGACACACACTCGCTCACACTCTCACAGAGACACACACTCGCTCACACTCTCACAGAGACACAGGCGGGCTCACACTCTCACAGAGACACAGGCGGGCTCACACTCTCACAGAGACACAGGCGGGCTCACACTCTCACAGAGACACAGGCGGGCTCACACTCTCACAGAGACACAGGCGGGCTCACACTCTCACAGAGACACAGGCGGGCTCACACTCTCACAGAGACACAGGCGGGCTCACACTCTCACAGAGACACAGGCGGGCTCACACTCTCACAGAGACACAGGTGGGCTCACACACTCACAGAAACACACAGGCGGGCTCACACACTCACAGAGACACACAGGCAGGCTCACACACTCACATAGACACACACTTGCTCACACTCTGACAGAGACACACAGGCGGGCTCACACTCTCACAGAGACACAGGCACACATTCTCACAGAGACACACACTCGCTCACACTCTCACAGAGACACACAGGCAGGCTCACACTCTCACAGAGACACACACTTGCTCACACTCTGACAGAGACACACAGGGGGGCTCACACTCTCACAGAGACACAGGCACACATTCTCACAGACACACACTCGCTCACACTCTCACAGAGACACACAGGCGGGCTCACACTCTCACAGAGACACACACTCGCTCACGCTCTCACAGAGACACACACTCGCTCTCACACTCACAGAGACACACACTCGCTCTCACACTCACAGAGACACACACTCGCTCACACTCTCACAGAGACACACAGGCGGGCTCACACTCTCACAGAGACACACAGGCGGGCTCACACTCTCACAGAGACACACAGGCGGGCTCACACTCTCACAGAGACACACAGGCGGGCTCACACTCTCACAGAGACACACAGGCGGGCTCACACTCTCACAGAGACACACAGGCGGGCTCACACTCTCACAGAGACACAGGCACACATTCTCACAGAGACACACACTCGCTCACACTCTCACAGAGACACACAGGCGGGCTCACACTCTCACAGAGACACACACTCGCTCACACTCTCACAGAGACACACACTCGCTCACACTCTCACAGAGACACAGGCGGGCTCACACTCTCACAGAGACACACACTCGCTCACACTCTCACAGAGACACAGGCGGGCTCACACTCTCACAGAGACACACACTCGCTCACACTCTCACAGAGACACACACTCGCTCACACTCTCACAGAGACACACACTCGCTCACATTCTCACAGAGACACAGGCGGGCTCACACTCTCACAGAGACACACACTCGCTCACACTCTCACAGAGACACACAGGCGGGCTCACACTCTCACAGAGACACACACTCGCTCACACTCTCACAGAGACACAGGCGGGCTCACACTCTCACAGAGACACACACTCGCTCACACTCTCACAGAGACACACACTCGCTCACACTCTCACAGAGACACACAGGTGGGCTCACACTCTCACAGAGACACACACTCGCTCACACTCTCACAGAGACACACAGGCGGGCTCACACTCTCACAGAGACACACACTCGCTCACACTCTCACAGAGACACAGGCGGGCTCACACTCTCACAGAGACACACACTCGCTCACACTCTCACAGAGACACACACTCGCTCACACTCTCACAGAGACACACACTCGCTCACACTCTCACAGAGACACACAGGTGGGCTCACACTCTCACAGAGACACACACTCGCTCACACTCTCACAGAGACACACAGGCGGGCTCACACTCTCACAGAGACACACACTCGCTCACACTCTCACAGAGACACAGGCGGGCTCACACTCTCACAGAGACACACACTCGCTCACACTCTCACAGAGACACACACTCGCTCACACTCTCCCAGAGACACACAGGCACGCTCACACTCTCACAGAGACACACACTTGCTCACACTCTCACAGAGACACACAGGCGGGCTCACACTCTCACAGAGACACACACTTGCTCACACTCTCACAGAGACGCACAGGCGGGCTCACACTCTCACAGAGACACACACTCGCTCACGCTCTCACAGAGACACACCTGCGGGCTCACACTCTCACAGAGACACACACTCGCTCGCACTCTCACAGAGACACAGGCGGGCTCACACTCTCACAGAGACACACACTCGCTCACACTCTCACAGAGACACACACTCGCTCACACTCTCTCACAGAGACACACACTCGCTCACACTCTCACAGAGACACACACTCGCTCACACTCTCACAGAGACACACCCTCGCTCACACTCTCACAGAGACACACACTCGCTCACACTCACACAGAGACACACACTCGCTCACACTCACAGAGACATACAGGCAGGTTCACTCTCACAGAGACACACACTCGCTCACACTCTCACAGAGACACACAGGCGGGCTCACACTCTCACAGAGACACACACTCGCTCACACTCTCACAGAGACACACACTCGCTCACACTCTCACAGAGACACACAGGTGGGCTCACACTCTCACAGAGACACACACTCGCTCACACTCTCACAGAGACACACAGGCGGGCTCACACTCTCACAGAGACACACACTCGCTCACACTCTCACAGAGACACAGGCGGGCTCACACTCTCACAGAGACACACACTCGCTCACACTCTCACAGAGACACACACTCGCTCACACTCTCCCAGAGACACACAGGCACGCTCACACTCTCACAGAGACACACACTTGCTCACAATCTCACAGAGACACACAGGCGGGCTCACACTCTCACAGAGACACACACTCGCTCACACTCTCACAGAGACACACAGGCGGGCTCACACTCTCACAGAGACACACAGGCGGGCTCACACTCTCACAGAGACACAAAGGCGGGCTCACACTCTCACAGAGACACAAAGGCGGGCTCACACTCTCATAGAGACACACACTCGCTCACACTCTCACAGAGACACACACTCGCTCACACTCTCACAGAGACACACACTCGCTCACACTCTCATAGCGACACACAGGCAGGCTCACACTCTCACAGAGTCACACACTCGCTCACACTCTCACAGAGACGCACAGGCGGGCTCACACTCTCACAGAGACACACACTCGCTCACGCTCTCACAGAGACACACCTGCGGGCTCACACTCTCACAGAGACACACACTCGCTCACACTCTCACAGAGACACAGGCGGGCTCACACTCTCACAGAGACACACACTCGCTCACACTCTCTCACAGAGACACACACTCGCTCTCACACTCACAGAGACACACACTCGCTCACACTCTCACAGAGACACACAGGCGGGCTCACACTCTCACAGAGACACACACTTGCTCACACTCTCACAGAGACACACACTTGCTCACACTCTCACAGAGACACACCCTCGCTCACACTCTCACAGAGACACACACTCGCTCACACTCACACAGAGACACACACTCGCTCACACTCACACAGAGACACATAGGCGGGCTCACACTCTCACAGAGACACACACTCGCTCACACTCTCACAGAGACACACAGGCGGGCTCACACTCTCACAGAGACACACACTCGCTCACACTCTTACAGAGACACACACTCGCTCACACTCTCACAGAGACACATAGGCGGGCTCACACTCTCACAGAGACACACAGGCGGGCTCACACTCTCACAGAGACACACACTCGCTCACACTCTCACAGAGACACACACTCGCTCACACTCTCACAGAGACACACAGGCGGGCTCACGCTCTCACAGAGACACACACTCGCTCACGCTCTCACAGAGACACACACTCGCTCACGCACTCACAGAGACACACACTCGCTCACGCTCTCACAGAGACACAGGCGGGCTCACATTCTCACAGAGACACACACTCGCTCACACTCTCACAGAGACACAGGCGCGCTCACAGTCTCACAGAGACACAGGCGGGCTCACACTCTCACAGAGACACACACTCGCTCACACTCTCACAGAGACACACACTCGCTCACACTCTCACAGAGACACACACTCGCTCACACTCTCACAGAGACACACACTCGCTCACACTCTCACAGAGACACACACTCGCTCACACTCTCACAGAGACACACACTCGCTCACACTCTCACAGAGACACACACTCGCTCACACTCTCACAGAGACACAGGCGGGCTCACACTCTCACAGAGACACAGGCGGGCTCACACTCTCACAGAGACACAGGCGGGCTCACACTCTCACAGAGACACAGGCGGGCTCACACTCTCACAGAGACACAGGCGGGCTCACACTCTCACAGAGACACAGGCGGGCTCACACTCTCACAGAGACACAGGCGGGCTCACACTCTCACAGAGACACAGGCGGGCTCACACTCTCACAGAGACACAGGCGGGCTCACACTCTCACAGAGACACAGGCGGGCTCACACTCTCACAGAGACACAGGCGGGCTCACACTCTCACAGAGACACAGGTGGGCTCACACTCTCACAGAGACACACAGGCGGGCTCACACTCTCACAGAGACACACACTCGCTCACACACTCACAGAAACACACAGGCGGGCTCACACTCTCACAGAGACACACACTCGCTCACGCTCTCACAGAGACACACACTCGCTCTCACACTCACAGAGACACACACTCGCTCTCACACTCACAGAGACACACACTCGCTCACACTCTCACAGAGACACACAGGCGGGCTCACACTCTCACAGAGACACACAGGCAGGCTCACACTCTCACATAGACGCACACTTGCTCACACTCTGACAGAGACACACAGGCGGGCTCACACTCTCACAGAGACACAGGCACACATTCTCACAGAGACACAGGCACACATTCTCACAGAGACACACACTCGCTCACACTCTCACAGAGACACACAGGCAGGCTCACACTCTCACAGAGACACACACTTGCTCACACTCTGACAGAGACACACAGGCGGGCTCACACTCTCACAGAGACACAGGCACGCATTCTCACAGACACACACTCGCTCACACTCTCACAGAGACACACAGGCGGGCTCACACTCTCACAGAGACACACACTCGCTCACGCTCTCACAGAGACACACACTCGCTCTCACACTCACAGAGACACACACTCGCTCTCACACTCACAGAGACACACACTCGCTCACACTCTCACAGAGACACACAGGCGGGCTCACACTCTCACAGAGACACACACTTGCTCACACTCTGACAGAGACACACAGGCGGGCTCACACTCTCACAGAGACACAGGCACACATTTTCACAGAGACACACACTCGCTCACACTCTCACAGAGACACACAGGCGGGCTCACACTCTCACAGAGACACACACTCGCTCACACTCTCACAGAGACACACACTCGCTCACACTCTCACAGAGACACAGGCGGGCTCACACTCTCACAGAGACACACACTCGCTCACACTCTCACAGAGACACACACTCGCTCACACTCTCACAGAGACACAGGCGGGCTCACACTCTCACAGAGACACACACTCGCTCACACTCTCACAGAGACACAGGCGGGCTCACACTCTCACAGAGACACACACTCGCTCACACTCTCACAGAGACACACACTCGCTCACACTCTCACAGAGACACAGGCGGGCTCACACTCTCACAGAGACACAGGCGGGCTCACACTCTCACAGAGACACAGGCGGGCTCACACTCTCACAGAGACACAGGCGGGCTCACACTCTCACAGAGACACAGGCGGGCTCACACTCTCACAGAGACACAGGCGGGCTCACACTCTCACAGAGACATAGGCGGGCTCACACGCTCACAGAGACACACACTCGCTCACACTCTCACAGAGACACACACTCGCTCACACTCTCAGAGAGACACACAGGCGGGCTCACACTCTCACAGAGACACACACTCGCTCACACTCTCACAGAGACACACACTCGCTCACATTCTCACAGAGACACACACTCGCTCACATTCTCACAGAGACACACACTCGCTCACACTCTCACAGAGACACACAGGTGGGCTCACACTCTCACAGAGACACAGGCGCGCTCACACTCTCACAGAGACACACACTCGCTCACACTCTCACAGAGACACAGGCACGTGCACACATTCTCACATTGCCAGTTTCTTCAATATCACCGATGTAATCATAGAATCTGTTTATTAACCTGCTCTGATATTGTTCTGTTCACAATGAAGAGGCGGCTCTGAAAGGCAGTCTGGTGGGGGGTAATCAGCTTCTTAAAAACACCAGCCACTCGAGAGACAGCACCCGGGGGAGAGGATTACAGAGTCTCCTGGCAATGGGTAACCCTGAGAGAGAGAGACAGACAGACAGACAGAGAGAGAGAAGCAATTAACGGAGAGTCAATGAGAAACTCCATCCACCTCACTGTCACACAGACTGAATGCTGCACAGAGCATCCCATCAAACACCCCCAGGGACAGGGACAGGGGTTAGATACAGAGTAAGGCTCCCTCTACACTGTCCCCCATCAAACACTCCCAGGGACAGGGACAGCACGGGGTTAGATACAGAGTAAGGCTCCCTCTACACTGTCCCCCATCAAACACTCCCAGGGACAGGGACAGCACGGGGTTAGATACAGAGTAAAGCCCCCTCTACACAGTCACCCATCAAACACACCCAGGGACAGGGACAGGGGTTAGATACAGAGTAAAGCTTCCTCTACACTGTCCCCCATCAAACACACCCAGGGACAGGGACAGGGGTTAGATACAGAGTAAAGCTCCCTCTACACTGTCCCCCATCAAACACTCCCAGGGACAGGGACAGGGGTTAGATACAGAGTAAAGCTCACTCTACACTGTCCCCCATCAAACACCCCCAGGGACAGGGACAGGGGTAAGATACAGAGTAAAGCTTCCTCTACACTGTCCCCCATCAAACACTCCCAGGACAGGGACAGCACGGGGTTAGATACAGAGTAAAGCTTCCTCTACACTGTCACCCATCAAACACACCCAGGACAGGGACAGCATGGGGTTAGATACAGAGTAAAGCTCCCTCTACACTGTCCCCCATCAAACACTCCCAGGACAGGGACAGCACGGGGTTAGATACAGAGTAAAGCTCCCTCTACACTGCCCCCCATCAAACACTCCCAGGGACAGGGACAGGGGTTAGATACAGAGTAAAGCTCACTCTACACTGTCCCCCATCAAACACCCCCAGGGACAGGGACAGGGGTAAGATACAGAGTAAAGCTCCCTCTACACTGTCCCCCATCAAACACTCCCAGGACAGGGACAGGGGTTAGATACAGAGTAAAGCTCACTCTACACTGTCCCCCATCAAACACCCCCAGGGACAGGGACAGGGGTTAGATACAGAGTAAAGCTCACTCTACACTGTCCCCCATCAAACACCCCCAGGGACAGGGACAGGGGTAAGATACAGAGTAAAGCTCCCTCTACACTGCCCCCCATCAAACACTCCCAGGGACAGGGACAGGGGTTAGATACAGAGTAAAGCTCACTCTACACTGTCCCCCATCAAACACCCCAGGGACAGGGACAGGGGTAAGATACAGAGTAAAGCTCCCTCTACACTGTCCCCCATCAAACACTCCCAGGACAGGGACAGCACGGGGTTAGATACAGAGTAAAGCTCCCTCTACACTGACCCTCATCCAACACCCCCAAGGACAGGGATAGGGACAGCATAGGGTTAGATACAGAGTAAAGCTCCCTCTACACTGTGCCCCATCAAACACTCCCAGGACAGGGACAGCACGGGGTTAGATACAGAGTAAAGCTCCCTCTACACAGTCCCCCATCAAACACTCCCAGGACAGGGACAGCATGGGGTTAGATACAGAGTAAAGCTCCCTCTACACTGTCCCCCATCAAACACTCCAGGACAGGGACAGCACGGGGTTAGATACAGAGTAAAGCTCCCTCTACACAGTCCCCCATCAAACACTCCCAGGACAGGGACAGCACGGGGTTAGATACAGAGTAAAGCTCCCTCTACACTGTCTCCCATCAAACCCTCCCAGAGA
>NC_092772.1:66816-118615 GCF_047496795.1 Chiloscyllium punctatum | reverse complement strand
TGTGTGTATAGGAGTATCTGTGTGTATATAGGAGTATCTGTGTGTGTATATAGGAGTATCTGTGTGTGTATAGGAGTATCTGTGTGTATATAGGAGTATCTGTGTGTGTATATAGGAGTATCTGTGTGTGTATATCGGAGTATCTGTGTGTGTATAGGAGTATCTGTGTGTGTATAGGAGTATCTGTGTGTGTGTATAGAAGTATCTGTGTGTGTGTATAGGAGTATCTGTGTGTATATAGGAGTATCTGTGTGTATATAGGAGTATCTGTGTGTGTATATAGGAGTATCTGTGTGTGTATATAGGAGTATCTGTGTGTATAGGAGTATCTGTGTGTATATAGGAGTATCTGTGTGTGTATATAGGAGTATCTGTGTGTGTATAGGAGTATCTGTGGTGTATATAGGAGTATCTGTGTGTTTATAGGAGTATCTGTGTGTATATAGGAGTATCTGTGTGTATAGGAGTATCTGTGTGTGTATAGGAGTATCTGTGTGTATATAGGAGTATCTGTGTGTATATAGGAGTATCTGTGTGTGTATATAGGAGTATCTGTGTGTGTATAGGAGTAGCTGTGTGTGTATAGGAGTATCTGTGTGTATATAGGAGTATCTGTGTGTATAGGAGTATCTGTGTGTTATAGGAGTATCTGTGTGTATAGGAGTATCTGTGTGTATATAGGAGTATCTGTGTGTATATAGGAGTATCTGTGTGTGTATATAGGGGTATCTGTGTGTATAGGGTATCTGTGTGTGTATAGGAGTATCTGTGTGTATATAGGAGTATCTGTGTGTATATAGGAGTATCTGTGTGTGTATAGGAGTATCTGTGTGTGTGTATAGGAGTATCTGTGTGTATAGGAGTATCTGTGTGTGTATAGGAGTATCTGTGTGTATATAGGAGTATCTGTGTGTGTATAGGAGTATCTGTGTGTGTATGGAAGTATCTGTGTGTGTGTATAGGAGTATCTGTGTGTATATAGGAGTATCAGTGTGTATATAGGAGTATCTGTGTGTGTATATAGGAGTATCTGTGTGTGTATATAGTAGTATCTGTGTGTATAGGAGTATCTGTGTGTATACAGGAGTATCTGTGTGTGTATAGGAGTATCTGTGTGTGTATAGGAGTATCTGTGTGTGTATAGGAGTATCTGTGTGTATATAGGAGTATCTGTGTGTATATAGGAGTATCTGTGTGTATATAGGAGTATCTGTGTGTGTATAGGAGTATCTGTGTGTATATAGGAGTATCTGTGTGTGTATATAGGAGTATCTGTGTGTATAGGAGTATCTGTGTGTATATAGGAGTATCTGTGTGTATATAGGAGTATCTGTGCGTGTATATAGGAGTATCTGTGTGTATAGGAGTATCTGTGTGTGTATAGGAGTATCTGTGTGTATATAGGAGTATCTGTGTGTATATAGGAGTATCTGTGTGTGTATAGGAGTATCTGTGTGTGTGTATAGCAGTATCTGTGTGTATAGGAGTATCTGTGTGTATATAGGAGTATCTGTGTGTATATAGGAGTATCTGTGTGTGTATAGGAGTATCTGTGTGTGTATAGGTGTATCTGTGTGTATATAGGAGAATCTTGTGTGTATAGGAGTATCTGTGTGTGTATATAGGAGTATCTGTGTGTGTATATAGGAGTATCTGTGTGTGTATAGGAGTATCTGTGTGTGTATCGGAGTATCTGTGTGTATATAGGAGTATCTGTGTGTGTATAGGAGTATCTGTGTGTTGTAGGAGTATCTGTGTGTGTATAGGAGTATCTGTGTGTGTATATAGGATTATCTGTGTGTATATAGGAGTATCTGTGTGTGTATAGGAGTATCTGTGTGTATATAGGAGTATCTGTGTGTGTATAGGAGTATCTGTGTGTGTATGGGTGTATCTGTGTGTGTATAGGAGTATCTGTGTGTGTATATAGGAGTATCTGTGTGTATATAGGAGTATCTGTGTGTGTATATAGGAGTATCTGTGTGTATATAGGAGTATCTGTGTGTGTATAGGAGTATCTGTGTGTGTATATAGGAGTATCTGTGTGTGTATAGGAGTATCTGTGTGTATATAGGAGTATCTGTGTGTATATAGGAGTATCTGTGTGTGTATAGGAGTATCTGTGTGTGTGTAGGAGTATCTGTGTGTATATAGGAGTATCTGTGTGTGTATAGGAGTATCTGTGTGTGTATAGGAGTATCTGTGTGTATAGGAGTATCTGTGTGTATATAGGAGTATCTGTGTGTATATAGGAGTATCTGTGTGTGTATAGGAGTATCTGTGTGTGTATAGGAGTATCTGTGTGTATAGGAGTATCTGTGTGTGTATAGGAGTATCTGTGTGTGTATAGGAGTATCTGTGTGTATATAGGAGTATCTGTGTGTATATAGGAGTGTCTGTGTGTGAATATAGGAGTATCTGTGTGTGTATATAGGAGTATCTGTGTGCATATAGGAGTATCTGTGTATATATAGGAGTATCTGTGTGTATATAGGAGTTTCTGTGTGTGTATAGGAGTATCTGTGTGTATATAGGAGTATCTGTGTGTGTATATAGGAGTATCTGTGTGTGTATAGGAGTATCTGTGTGTATATAGGAGTATCTGTGTGTGTATATAGGAGTATCTGTGTGTGTATATAGGAGTATCTGTGTGTGTATAGGAGTATCTGTGTGTGTATATAGGAGTATCTGTGTGTATAGGAGTATCTGTGTGTATATAGGAGTATCTGTGTGTGTATAGGCGTATCTGTGTGTGTATGTAGGAGTATCCGTGTGTATATAGGAGTATCTGTGTGGATATAGGAGTATCTGTGTGTGTATATAGGAGTATCTGTGTGTGTATAGGAGTATCTGTGTGTGTGTATAGGAGTATCTGTGTGTGTATAGGAGTATCTGTGTGTATATAGGAGTATCTGTGTGTGTAAATAGGAGTATCTGTGTGTATAGGAGTATCTGTGTGTATATACGAGTATCTGTGTGTATATAGGAGTATCTGTGTGTATATAGGAGTATCTGTGTGTATAGGAGTATCT
Source organism: Chiloscyllium punctatum (assembly GCF_047496795.1). Lineage (NCBI taxonomy): Eukaryota > Metazoa > Chordata > Chondrichthyes > Orectolobiformes > Hemiscylliidae > Chiloscyllium > Chiloscyllium punctatum. The sequence goes on along the minus strand of NC_092772.1, from coordinate 115,583 downwards.
GTGTGTATAGGAGTATCTGTGTGTATATAGGAGAATCTGTGTGTATAGGAGTATCTGTGTGTGTATAGGAGTATCTGTGTGTGTATAGGAGTATCTGTGTGTATATAGGAGTATCTGTGTGTGTATAGGAGTATCTGTGTGTGTATAGGAGTATCTGTGTGTATATAGGAGTATCTGTGTGTGTATATAGGAGTATCTGTGTGTGTATATAGGAGTATCTGTGTGTGTATTGGAGTATCTGTGTGTGTACAGGAGTATCTGTGTGTGTACAGGAGTATCTGTGTGTATATAGGAGTATCTGTGTGTGTATAGGAGTATCTGTGTGTGTATATAGGAGTATCTGTGTGTGTATAGGAGTATCTGTGTGTGTATAGGAGTATCTGTGTGTATATAGGAGTATCTGTGTGTGTATAGGAGTATCTGTGCGTGTATATAGGAGTATCTGTGCGTGTATATAGGAGTATCTGTGTGTATATAGGAGTATCTGTGTGAGTATACGAGTATCTGTGTGTGTATATAGGAGTATCTGTGTGTATATAGGAGTATCTGTGTGTATTTCGGAGTATCTGTGTGTATATAGGAGTATCTGTGTGTGTATATAGGTGTATCTGTGTGTATATAGGAGTATCTGTGTGTATATAGGAGTATCTGTGTGTGTATAGGAGTATCTGGGTGTGTATAGGAGTATCTGTGTGTGTATATAGGAGTATCTGTGTGTATATTGGAGTATCTGTGTGTATATAGGAGTATCTGTGTGTATAGGAGTATCTGTGTGTGTATAGGAGTATCTGTGTGTGTATAGGAGTATCTGTGCGTGTATATAGGAGTATCTGTGCGTATATAGGTGTATCTGTGTGTATATAGGAGTATCTGTGTGTATAGGAGTATCTGTGTGTGTATAGGTGTATCTGTGTGTGTATAGGAGTATCTGTGTGTATATAGGAGTATCTGTGTGTGTATATAGGAGTATCTGTGTGTATATAGGAGTATCTGTGTGTGTATAGGAGTATCTGTGTGTATATCGGAGTATCTGTGTGTATAGGAGTATCTGTGTGTGTATATAGGAGTATCTGTGTGTATAGGAGTATCTGTGTGTACAAAGGAGTATCTGTGTGTATATAGGAGTATCTGTGTGTGTATATAGGGGTATCTGTGTGTATAGGAGTATCTGTGTGTGTATAGGAGTATCTGTGTGTATATAGGAGTATCTGTGTGTGTATAGGAGTATCTGTGTGTGTGTATAGGAGTATCTGTGTGTTTATAGGAGTATCTGTGTGTGTATAGGAGTATCTGTGTGTATATAGGAGTATCTGTGTGTGTATAGGAGTATCTGTGTGTGTATAGAAGTATCTGTGTGTGTGTATAGGAGTATCTGTGTGTATATAGGAGTATCTGTGTGTATATAGGAGTATCTGTGTGTGTATATAGGAGTATCTGTGTGTGTATATAGGATTATCTGTGTGTATAGGAGTATCTGTGTGTATATAGGAGTATCTGTGTGTGTATAGGAGTATCTGTGTGTGTATAGGAGTATCTGTGTGTATATAGGAGTATCTGTGTGTGTATAGGAGTATCTGTGTGTATATAGGAGTATCTGTGTGTATATAGGAGTATCTGTGTGTGTATAGGAGTATCTGTGTGTATATAGGAGTATCTGTGTGTGTATATAGGAGTATCTGTGTGTATAGGAGTATCTGTGTGTATATAGGAGTCTCTGTGTGTATATAGGAGTATCTGTGTGTTGTAGGAGTATCTGTGTGTGTATAGGAGTATCTGTGTGTGTATATAGGAGTATCTGTGTGTATATAGGAGTATCTGTGTGTGTATAGGAGTATCTGTGTGTGTATGGGAGTATCTGTGTGTGTCTATAGGAGTTTCTGTGTGTATATAGGAGTATCTGTGTGTGTATATAGGAGTATCTGTGTGTGTATATAGGAGTATCTGTGTGTATATAGGAGTATCTGTGTGTGTATAGGAGTATCTGTGTGTGTGTATAGGAGTATCTGTGTGTATATAGGAGTATCTGTGTGTATATAGGAGTATCTGTGTGTGTATAGGAGTATCTGTGTGTGTATAGGAGTATCTGTGTGTATATAGGAGTATCTGTGTGTGTATCGGAGTATCTGTGTGTGTATAGGAGTATCTGTGTGTATAGGAGTATCTGTGTGCATATTGGAGTATCTGTGTGTATATAGGAGTATCTGTGTGTATATAGGAGTATCTGTGTGTGTATAGGAGTATCTGTGTGTATAGGAGTATCTGTGTGTGTATAGGAGTATCAGTGTGTGTATAGGAGTATCTGTGTGTATATACGAGTATCTGTGTGTAGATAGGAGTATCTGTGTGTGAATATAGGAGTATCTGTGTGTGTATAGGAGTATCTGTGTGTATATAGGAGTATCTGTGTGTATATAGGAGTATCTGTGTGTGTATAGGAGTATCTGTGTGTGTATATAGGAGTATCTGTGTGTGTATATAGGAGTATCTGTGTGTATAGGAGTATCTGAGTGTATATAGGAGTATCTGTGTGTGTATATAGGAGTATCTGTGTGTGTATATAGGAGTATCTGTGTGTGTATAGGAGTATCTGTGTGTATATAGGAGTATCTGTGTGTGAATAGGAGTATCTGTGTGTGTATAGGAGTATCTGTGTGTATAGGAGTATCTGTGTGTATATTGGAGTATCTGTGTGTATATAGGAGTATCTGTGTGTGTATAGGAGTATCTGTGTGTGTATAGGAGTATCTGTGTGTATAGGAGTATCTGTGTGTGTATAGGAGTATCTGTGTGTGTATAGGAGTATCTGTGTGTATATACGAGTATCTGTGTGTATATACGAGTATCTGTGTGTGAATATAGGAGTATCTGTGTGTGTATAGGAGTATCTGTGTGTATATAGGAGTATCTGTGTGTATATAGGAGTATCTGTGTGTATATAGGAGTATCTGTGTGTGTATAGGAGTATCTGTGTGTGTATATAGGAGTATCTGTGTGTGTATATAGGAGTATCTGTGTGTGTATAGGAGTATCTGAGTGTATATAGGAGTATCTGTGTGTGTATATAGGAGTATCTGTGTGTGTATATAGGAGTATCTGTGTGTGTATAGGAGTATCTGTGTGTGTATATAGGAGTATCTGTGTGTATAGGAGTATCTGTGTGTATATAGGAGTATCTGTGTGTGTATAGGAGTATCTGTGTGTGTATGTAGGAGTATCTGTGTGTGTATGTAGGAGTATCTGTGTGTATATAGGAGTATCTGTGTGTATATAGGAGTATCTGTGTGTGTATATAGGAGTATCTGTGTGTGTATAGGAGTATCTGTGTGTGTGTATAGGAGTATCCGTGTGTGTATAGGAGTATCTGTGTGTATATAGGAGTATCTGTGTGTGTATATAGGAGTATCTGTGTGTATAGGAGTATCTGTGTGTATATAGTAGTATCTGTGTGTATATAGGAGTATCTGTGTGTATAAGAGTATCTGTGTGTATAGGAGTATCTGTGTGTATATAGGAGTATCTGTGTGTATAGGAGTATCTGTGTGTGTATAGGAGTATCTGTGTGTGTATAGGAGTATCTGTGTGTGTATAGGAGTATCTGTGTGTATATAGGAGTATCTGTTTTTGTACAGGAGTATCTGTGTGTGTATAGGAGTATCTGTGTGTATATAGGAGTATCTGTGTGTGTATATAGGAGTATCTGTGTGTGTATATAGGAGTATCTGTGTGTGTATAGGAGTATCTGTGTGTGTACAGGAGTATCTTTGTGTGTACAGGAGTATCTGTGTGTGTATATAGGAGTATCTGTGTGTGTATAGGAGTATCTGTGTGTATATAGGAGTATCTGTGTGTATATAGGAGTAACTGTGTGTGTATAGGAGTATCTGTGTGTGTATATACGAGTATCTGTGTGTATATAGGAGTATCTGTGTGTATAGGAGTATCTGTGTGTATATAGGAGTATCTGTGTGTATAGGAGTATCTGTGTGTATATAGGAGTATTTGTGTGTGTATAGGAGTATCTGTGTGTATATAGGAGTATCTGTGTGTGTATATAGGAGTATCTGTGTGTACATAGGAGTATCTGTGTGTATATAGGAGTATCTGTGTGTGTATATAGGAGTATCTGTGTGTATATCGGAGTACCTGTGTGTGTATAGGAGTATCTGTGTGTGTATATAGGAGTATCTGTGTGTGTATAGGAGTATCTGTGTGTGTATAGGAGTATCTGTGTGTATATAGGAGTATCTGTGTGTGTATAGGAGTATCTGTGTGTGTATATAGGAGTATCTGTGTGTGTATAGGAGTATCTGTGTGTGTATATAGGAGTATCTGTGTGTATAGGAGTATCTGTGTGTGTATACAGGAGTATCTGTGTGTATATAGGAGTATCTGTGTGTGTATATAGGAGTATCTGTGTGTGTATAGGAGTATCTGTGTGTATATATGAGTATCTCTGTGTATATAGGAGTATCTGTATGTGTATAGGGGTATCTGTGTGTATATAGGAGTATCTGTGTGTATATAGGAGTATCTGTGTGTGTACATAGGAGTATCTGTGTGTGTATAGTAGTATCTGTGTGTATATAGGAGTATCTGTGTGTGTATAGGAGTATCTGTGTGTGTATAGGAGTATCTGTGTGTATATAGGAGTATCTGTGTGTGTATAGGAGTATCTGTGTGTGTATAGGAGTATCTGTGTGTATATAGGTGTATCTGTGTGTGGATAGGAGTATCTGTGTGTGTATACAAGTACCTGTGTGTATAGGAGTATCTGTGTGTGTATAGGAGTATCTGTGTGTATATACGAGTATCTGTGTGTGTATAGGTGTATCTGTGTGTATATAGGAGTATCTGTGTGTATATAGGAGTATCTGTGTGTGTATAGGAGTATCTGTGTGTATATAGGAGTATCTGTGTGTATAGGAGTATCTGTGTGTGTATATAGGAGTATCTGTGTGTGTATATAGGAGTATCTGTGTGTATAGGAGTATCTGTGTGTGTATAGGAGTATCTGTGTGTATATAGGAGTATCTGTGCGTGTATATAGGAGTATCTGTGTGTATAGGAGTATCTGTGTGTATATAGGAGTATCTGTGTGTATATAGGAGTATCTGTGTGTGTATATAGGAGTATCTGTGTGTGTATAGGAGTATCTGTGTGTGTATACGAGTATCTGTGTGTATAGGAGTATCTGTGTGTGTACAAGGAGTATCTCTGTGTATATAGGAGTATCTGTGTGTGTATCGGAGTATCTGTGTGTATAGGAGTATCTGTGTGTGTATATAGGAGTATCTGAGTGTATATAGGAGTATCTGTGTGTATATAGGAGTATCTGTGTGTACAGGAGTATCTGTGTGTGTATATATGAGTATCTGTGTGTGTATAGGAGTATCTGTGTGTATATAGGAGTACCTGTGTGTATAGGAGTATCTGTGTGTGTATATAGGAGTATCTGTGTGTGTATATCGGAGTATCTGTGTGTATAGGAGTATCTGTGTGTGTATAGGAGTATCCGGGTGTGTATAGGAGTATCTGTGTGTATATAGGAGTATCTGTGTGTGTATAGGAGTATCTGTGTGTATAGGAGTATCTGTGTGTGTATAGGAGTATCTGTGTGTATATACGAGTATCTGTGTGTGTATATAGGAGTATCTGTGTGTGTATAGGAGTATCTGTGTGTGTATATAGGAGTATCTGTGTGTATTGGAGTATCTGTGTGTATATAGGAGTATCTGTGTGTGTATAGGAGTATCTGTGTGTGTATATAGGAGTATCTGTGTGTGTATAGGAGTATCTGTGTATGTATAGGAGTATCTGTGTGTATAGGAGTATCTGTGTGTGTATATACGAGTATCTGTGTGTATATAGGAGTATCTGTGTGTGTATATAGGAGTATCTGTGTGTATAGGAGTATCTGTGTGTTTATATAGGAGTATCAGTGTGTATATAGGAGTATCTGTGTGTGTATATAGGAGTATCTGTGTGTATATAGGAGTATCTGTGTGTGTATATAGGAGTATCTGTGTGTGTATAGGAGTATCTGTGTGTGTATAGGAGTATCTGTGTGTGTATATAGGAGTATCAGTGTGTATATAGGAGTATCTGTGTGTGTATAGGAGTATCTGTGTGTGTATAGGAGTATCTGTGTGTGTATATAGGAGTATCTGTGTGTATATAGGAGTATCTGTGTGTATTTCGGAGTATCTGTGTGTATATAGGAGTATCTGTGTGTGTATATAGGAGTATCTGTGTGTACATAGGAGTATCTGTGTGTATATAGGAGTATCTGTGTGTGTATATAGGAGTATCTGTGTGTATATCGGAGTACCTGTGTGTGTATAGGAGTATCTGTGTGTGTATATAGGAGTATCTGTGTGTGTATAGGAGTATCTGTGTGTGTATAGGAGTATCTGTGTGTATATAGGAGTATCTGTGTGTGTATAGGAGTATCTGTGTGTGTATATAGGAGTATCTGTGTGTGTATAGGAGTATCTGTGTGTGTATATAGGAGTATCTGTGTGTATAGGAGTATCTGTGTGTGTATACAGGAGTATCTGTGTGTATATAGGAGTATCTGTGTGTGTATATAGGAGTATCTGTGTGTGTATAGGAGTATCTGTGTGTATATATGAGTATCTCTGTGTATATAGGAGTATCTGTATGTGTATAGGGGTATCTGTGTGTATATAGGAGTATCTGTGTGTATATAGGAGTATCTGTGTGTGTACATAGGAGTATCTGTGTGTGTATAGTAGTATCTGTGTGTATATAGGAGTATCTGTGTGTGTATAGGAGTATCTGTGTGTGTATAGGAGTATCTGTGTGTATATAGGAGTATCTGTGTGTGTATAGGAGTATCTGTGTGTGTATAGGAGTATCTGTGTGTATATAGGTGTATCTGTGTGTGGATAGGAGTATCTGTGTGTGTATACAAGTACCTGTGTGTATAGGAGTATCTGTGTGTGTATAGGAGTATCTGTGTGTATATACGAGTATCTGTGTGTGTATAGGTTTATCTGTGTGTATATAGGAGTATCTGTGTGTATATAGGAGTATCTGTGTGTGTATAGGAGTATCTGTGTGTATATAGGAGTATCTGTGTGTATAGGAGTATCTGTGTGTGTATATAGGAGTATCTGTGTGTGTATATAGGATATCTGTGTGTATAGGAGTATCTGTGTGTGTATAGGAGTATCTGTGTGTATATAGGAGTATCTGTGCGTGTATATAGGAGTATCTGTGTGTATAGGAGTATCTGTGTGTATATAGGAGTATCTGTGTGTATATAGGAGTATCTGTGTGTGTATATAGGAGTATCTGTGTGTGTATAGGAGTATCTGTGTGTGTGTATACGAGTATCTGTGTGTATAGGAGTATCTGTGTGTGTACAAGGAGTATCTCTGTGTATATAGGAGTATCTGTGTGTGTATCGGAGTATCTGTGTGTATAGGAGTATCTGTGTGTGTATATAGGAGTATCTGAGTGTATATAGGAGTATCTGTGTGTATATAGGAGTATCTGTGTGTACAGGAGTATCTGTGTGTGTATATAGGAGTATCTGTGTGTGTATAGGAGTATCTGTGTGTATATAGGAGTACCTGTGTGTATAGGAGTATCTGTGTGTGTATATAGGAGTATCTGTGTGTGTATATCGGAGTATCTGTGTGTATAGGAGTATCTGTGTGTGTATAGGAGTATCCGGGTGTGTATAGGAGTATCTGTGTGTATATAGGAGTATCTGTGTGTGTATATAGGAGTATCTGTGTGTATAGGAGTATCTGTGTGTGTATAGGAGTATCTGTGTGTATATACGAGTATCTGTGTGTGTATATAGGAGTATCTGTGTGTGTATAGGAGTATCTGTGTGTGTATATAGGAGTATCTGTGTGTATTGGAGTATCTGTGTGTATATAGGAGTATCTGTGTGTGTATAGGAGTATCTGTGTGTGTATATAGGAGTATCTGTGTGTGTATAGGAGTATCTGTGTATGTATAGGAGTATCTGTGTGTATAGGAGTATCTGTGTGTGTATATAGGAGTATCTGTGTGTATATAGGAGTATCTGTGTGTGTATATAGGAGTATCTGTGTGTATAGGAGTATCTGTGTGTTTATATAGGAGTATCAGTGTGTATATAGGAGTATCTGTGTGTGTATATAGGAGTATCTGTGTGTATATAGGAGTATCTGTGTGTGTATATAGGAGTATCTGTGTGTGTATAGGAGTATCTGTGTGTGTATAGGAGTATCTGTGTGTGTATATAGGAGTATCAGTGTGTATATAGGAGTATCTGTGTGTGTATAGGAGTATCTGTGTGTGTATAGGAGTATCTGTGTGTGTATATAGGAGTATCTGTGTGTATATAGGAGTATCTGTGTGTATTTCGGAGTATCTGTGTGTATATAGGAGTATCTGTGTGTGTATATAGGAGTATCTGTGTGTGTATAGGAGTATCTGTGTGTGTATAGGAGTATCTGTGTGTGTATAGGAGTATCTGTGTGTGTATATAGGAGTATCTGTGTGTATATAGGAGTATCTGTGTGTATATAGGAGTATCTGTGTGTGTATATAGGAGTATCTGTGTGTATATAGGAGTATCTGTGTGTGTATATAGGAGTATCTGTGTGTATATAGGAGTATCTGTGTGTGTATAGGAGTATCTGTGTGTGTATATAGGAGTATCTGTGTGTGTATAGGAGTATCTGTGTGTATATAGGAGTATCTGTGTGTGTGTGTAGGAGTATCTGTGTGTATATAGGAGTATCTGTGTGTGTATATAGGAGTATCTGTGTGTGTATAGGAGTATCTGTGTGTATATAGGAGTATCTGTGTGTGTGTTTGTAGGAGTATCTGTGTGTATATAGGAGTATCTGTGTGTGTATATAGGAGTATCTGTGTGTGTATATAGGAGTATCTGTGTGTGTATATAGGAGTATCTGTGTGTGTATAGGAGTATCTGTGCGTGTATATAGGAGTATCTGTGTGTATATAGGAGTATCTGTGTGTATATAGGAGTATCTGTGTGTGTATATAGGAGTATCTGTGTGTGTATAGGAGTATCTGTGTGTGTATAGGAGTATCTGTGTGTGTATAGGAGTATCTGTGTGTATAGGAGTACCTGTGTGTTTTTCTGAGTATCTGTGTGTGTATAGGAGTATCTGTGTGTGTATATAGGAGTATCTGTGTGTGTATAGGAGTATCTGTGTGTGTATAGGAGTATCTGTGTGTATATCGGAGTATCTGTGTGTGTATATAGGAGTATCTGTGTGTATAGGAGTATCTGTGTGTATATAGGAGTATCTGTGTGTATATAGGAGTATCTGTGTGTATAGGAGTATCTGTGTGTATAGGAGTATCTGTGTGTATATAGGAGTATCTGTGTGTATAGGAGTATCTGTGTGTGTCTAGGAGTATCTGTGTGTATATAGGAGTATCTGTGTGTGTATAGGAGTATCTGTGTGTGTATAGGAGTATCTGTGTGTATATAGGAGTATCTGTGTATATAGGAGTATCTGTGTGTATATAGGAGTATCTGTGTGTATAGGAGTATCTGTGTGTATATAGGAGTATCTGTGTGTATAGGAGTATCTGTGTGTGTATAGGTGTATCTGTGTGTGTATAGGAGTATCTGTGTGTATATAGGAGTATCTGTGTGTGTATAGGAGTATCTGTGTGTGTATGGGAGTATCTGTGTGTGTATAGGAGTATCTGTGTGTATAGGAGTATCTGTGTGTATATAGGAGTATCTGTGTGTGTATAGGAGTATCTGTGTGTGTATAGGAGTATCTGTGTGTGTATAGGAGTATCTGTGTGTATAGGACTATCTGTGCGTGTATATAGGAGTATCTGTGCGTGTATATAGGAGTATCTGTGTGTGTGTATAGGAGTATCTGTGTGTGTATATAGGAGTATCTGTGTGTGTATTTAGGAGTATCTGTGTGTGTATAGGAGTATCTGTGTGTATATAGGAGTATCTGTGCGTGTATATAGGAGTATCTGTGTGTGTGTATAGGAGTATCTGTGTGTGTATATAGGAGTATCTGTGTGTGTATATAGGAGTATCTGTGTGTGTATAGGAGTATCTGTGTGTATATAGGAGTATCTGTGTGTGTATATAGGAATATCTGTGTGTGTATGGGAGTATCTGTGTGTGTATAGGAGTATCTGTGTGTATATAGGAGTATCTGTGTGTATATAGGAGTATCTGTGTGTGTATCGGAGTATCTGTGTGTGTATAGGAGTATCTGTGTGTATAGGACTATCTGTGCGTGTATATAGGAGTATCTGTGTGTATATAGGAGTATCTGTGTGTGTATATAGGAGTATCTGTGTGTATATAGGAGTATCTGTGTGTATACGAGTATCTGTGTGTGTATATAGGAGTATCTATGTGTGTATAGGAGTATCTGTGTGTATATAGGAGTATCTGTGTGTGTATAGGAGTATCTATGTGTATATAGGAGTATCTGTGTGTGTATAGGAGTATCTGTGTATGTATATAGGAGTATCTGTGTGTATATCGGAGTATCTGTGTGTGTATATAGGAGTATCTGTGTGTATATAGGAGTATCTGTGTGTATATAGGAGTATCTGTGTGTGTATATAGGAGTATCTGTGTGTATATCGGAGTACCTGTGTGTGTATAGGACCATCTGTGTGTGTATATAGGAGTATCTGTGTGTGTATAGGAGTATCTGTGTGTGTATAGGAGTATCTGTGTGTATATAGGAGTATCTGTGTGTGTATAGGAGTATCTGTGTGTGTATATAGGAGTATCTGTGTGTGTATTGGAGTATCTGTGTGTGTATATAGGAGTATCTGTGTGTATAGGAGTATCTGTGTGTGTATAGGAGTATCTGTGTGTATATAGGAGTATCTATGTGTGTATATAGGAGTATCTGTGTGTATATAGGAGTATCTGTGTGTGTATATAGGAGTATCTGTGTGTATATAGGAGTATCTGTGTGTGTATATAGGAGTACCTGTGTGTATATAGGAGTATCTGTGTGTGTGTATAGGAGTATCTGTGTGTGTATAGGAGTATCTGTGTGTATATATGAGTATCTGTGTGTGTATATAGGAGTATCTGTGTGTGTATAGGGGTATCTGTGTGTATATAGGAGTATCTGTGTGTATATAGGAGTATCTGTGTGTGTACATAGGAGTATCTGTGTGTGTATAGTAGTATCTGTGTGTATATAGGAGTATCTGTGTGTGTATAGGAGTATCTGTGTGTGTATAGGAATATCTGTGTGTATATAGGAGTATCTGTGTGTGTATAGGAGTATCTGTGTGTGTATAGGAGTATCTGTGTGTATATAGGTGTATCTGTGTGAGGATAGGAGTATCTGTGTGTGTATACAAGTACCTGTGTGTATAGGAGTATCTGTGTGTGTATAGGAGTATCTGTGTGTATATAGGAGTATCTGTGTGTGTATAGGTGTATCTGTGTGTATATAGGAGTATCTGTGTGTATATAGGAGTATCTGTGTGTGTATAGGAGTATCTGTGTGTATATAGGAGTATCTGTGTGTATAGGAGTATCTGTGTGTGTATATAGGAGTATCTGTGTGTGTATATAGGAGTATCTGTGTGTATAGGAGTATCTGTGTGTGTATAGGAGTATCTGTGTGTGTATAGGAGTATCTGTGTGTATATAGGAGTATCTGTGCGTGTATATAGGAGTATCTGTGTGTATAGGAGTATCTGTGTGTATATAGGAGTATCTGTGTGTATATAGGAGTATCTGTGTGTGTATATAGGAGTATCTGTGTGTGTATAGGAGTATCTGTGTGTGTATAGGAGTATCTGTGTGTATAGGAGTATCTGTGTGTGTATAGGAGTATCTGTGTGTATATAGGAGTATCTGTGTGTGTATAGGAGTATCTGTGTGTATAGGAGTATCTGTGTGTGTATATAGGAGTATCTGTGTGTATATAGGAGTATCTGTGTGTGCAGGAGTATCTGTGTGTGTATATAGGAGTATCTGTGTGTGTATAGGAGTATCTGTGTGTATATAGGAGTATCTGTGTGTATAGGAGTATCTGTGTGTGTATATAGGAGTATCTGTGTGTGTATATCGGAGTATCTGTGTGTATAGGAGTATCTGTGTGTGTATAGGAGTATCTGTGTGTGTATAGGAGTATCTGTGTGTATATAGGAGTATCTGTGTGTGTATAGGAGTATCTGTGTGTATAGGAGTATCTGTGTGTGTATAGGAGTATCTGTGTGTATATACGAGTATCTGTGTGTGTATATAGGAGTATCTGTGTGTGTATATAGGAGTATCTGTGTGTATTGGAGTATCTGTGTGTATATAGGAGTATCTGTGTGTGTATAGGAGTATCTGTGTGTGTATATAGGAGTATCTGTGTGTGTATAGGAGTATCTGCGTGTGTATAGGAGTATCTGTGTGTGTATATAGGAGTATCAGTGTGTATATAGGAGTATCTGTGTGTGTATAGGAGTATCTGTGTGTGTATAGGAGTATCTGTGTGTGTATATAGGAGTATCTGTGTGTATATAGGAGTATCTGTGTGTATTTCGGAGTATCTGTGTGTATATAGGAGTATCTGTGTGTGTATATAGGAGTATCTGTGTGTGTATAGGAGTATCTGTGTGTGTATAGGAGTATCTGTTTGTGTATAGGAGTATCTGTGTGTGTATATAGGAGTATCTGAGTGTATATTGGAGTATCTGTGTGTATATAGGAGTATCTGTGTGTATAGGAGTATCTGTGTGTGTATAGGAGTATCTGTGTGTATATAGGAGTATCTGTGTGTATATAGGAGTATCTGTGTGTGTATATAGGAGTATCTGTGTGTATATAGGAGTATCTGTGTGTGTATATAGGAGTATCTGTGTGTGTATAGGAGTATCTGTGCGTGTATATAGGAGTATCTGTGTGTATATAGGAGTATCTGTGTGTATATAGGAGTATCTGTGTGTATAGGAGTATCTGTGTGTGTATAGGTGTATCTGTGTGTATATAGGAGTATCTGTGTGTATATAGGAGTATCTGTGTGTGTATATAGGAGTATCTGTGTGTATATAGGAGTATCTGTGTGTGTATAGGAGTATCTGTGTGTGTATAGGAGTATCTGTGTGTATATAGGAGTATCTGTGTGTGTATAGGAGTATCTGTGTGTATATAGGAGTATCTGTGTGTGTATAGGAGTATCTGTGTGTGTATATAGGAGTATCTGTGTGTGTATATAGGAGTATCCGTGTGTGTATAGGAGTATCTGTGTGTATATAGGAGTATCTGTGTGTGTATAGGAGTATCTGTGTGTGTATATAGGAGTATCTGTGTGTGTATATAGGAGTATCTGTGTGTATATAGGAGTATCTGTGTGTGTGTATAGGAGTATCTGTGTGTGTATACAGGAGTATCTGTGTGTATATAGGAGTATCTGTGTGTATATAGGAGTATCTGTGTGTGTATAGGAGTATCTGTGTGTGTATAGGAGTATCTGTGTGTGTATAGGAGTATCTGTGTGTATATAGGAGTATCTGTGTGTGTAGGAGTATCTGTGTGTGTGTATAGGAGTATCTGTGTGTATATAGGAGTATCTGTGTGTGTATATAGGAGTATCTGTGTGTGTATATAGGAGTATCTGTGTGTATATAGGAGTATCTGTGTGTATAGGAGTATCTGTGTGTATATAGGAGTATTTGTGTGTATAGGAGTATCTGTGTGTGTATAGGTGTATCTGTGTGTGTATTGGAGTATCTGTGTGTGTATAGGAGTATCTGTGTGTATATAGGAGTATCTGTGTGTGTATAGGAGTATCTGTGTGTATATAGGAGTATCTGTGTGTATATAGGAGTATCTGTGTGTGTATATGGGAGTATCTGTGTGTATATAGGAGTATCTGTGTGTGTATAAAGGAGTATCTGTGTGTATATAGGAGTATCTGTGTGTGTATATGGGAGTATCTGTGTGTATAGGAGTATCTGTGTGTGTATAGGAGTATCTGTGTGTATAGGAGTACCTGTGTGTGTTTCTGAGTATCTGTGTGTGTATAGGAGTATCTCTGTGTGTATAGAGGAGTATCTGTGTGTGTATAGGAGTATCTGTGTGTGTATAGGAGTATCTGTGTGTATATAGGAGTATCTGTGTGTGTATATAGGAGTATCTGTGTGTATAGGAGTATCTGTGTGTACATAGGAGTATCTGTGTGTATATAGGAGTATCTGTGTGTATAGGAGTATCTGTGTGTATAGGAGTATCTGTGTGTATATAGGAGTATCTGTGTGTATAGGAGTATCTGTGTGTGTCTAGGAGTATCTGTGTGTATATAGGAGTATCTGTGTGTATAGGAGTATCTGTGTGTATATAGGAGTATCTGTGTGTATAGGAGTATCTGTGTGTATATAGGAGTATCTGTGTGTATAGGAGTATCTGTGTGTGTATAGGTGTATCTGTGTGTGTATAGGAGTATCTGTGTGTATATAGGAGTATCTGTGTGTGTATGGGAGTATCTGTGTGTGTATGGGAGTATCTGTGTGTGTATGGGAGTATCTGTGTGTGTATAGGAGTATCAGTGTGTATAGGAGTATCTGTGTGTATATAGGAGTATCTGTGTGTATAGGAGTATCTGTGTGTGTATGGGAGTATCTGTGTGTGTATAGGAGTATCTGTGTGTATAGGAGTATCTGTGTGTATATAGGAGTATCTGTGTGTGTATAGGAGTATCTGTGTGTGTATAGGAGTATCTGTGTGTGTATATAGGAGTATCTGTGTGTGTGTATAGGAGTATCTGTGTGTGTATATAGGAGTATCTGTGTGTGTATATAGGAGTATCTGTGTGTGTATAGGAGTATCTGTGTGTATATAGGAGTATCTGTGCGTGTATATAGGAGTATCTGTGTGTGTGTATAGGAGTATCTGTGTGTGTATATAGGAGTATCTGTGTGTGTATATAGGAGTATCTGTGTGTGTATAGGAGTATCTGTGTGTATATAGGAGTATCTGTGTGTGTATATAGGAATATCTGTGTGTGTATGGGAGTATCTGTGTGTGTATAGGAGTATCTGTGTGTATATAGGAGTATCTGTGTGTATATAGGAGTATCTGTGTGTGTATCGGAGTATCTGTGTGTGTATAGGAGTATCTGTGTGTGTATAGGAGTATCTGTGTGTATAGGACTATCTGTGCGTGTATATAGGAGTATCTGTGTGTATATAGGAGTATCTGTGTGTGTATATAGGAGTATCTGTGTGTATATAGGAGTATCTGTGTGTATACGAGTATCTGTGTGTGTATATAGGAGTATCTATGTGTATATAGGAGTATCTGTGTGTGTATAGGAGTATCTGTGTGTGTATAGGAGTATCTGTGTGTGTATAGGAGTATCTGTGTGTGTATAGGAGTATCTATGTGTATATAGGAGTATCTGTGTGTGTATAGGAGTATCTGTGTATGTATATAGGAGTATCTGTGTGTATATAGGAGTATCTGTGTGTGTATATAGGAGTATCTGTGTGTACATAGGAGTATCTGTGTGTATATAGGAGTATCTGTGTGTGTATATAGGAGTATCTGTGTGTATATCGGAGTACCTGTGTGTGTATAGGAGTATCTGTGTGTGTATATAGGAGTATCTGTGTGTGTATAGGAGTATCTGTGTGTGTATAGGAGTATCTGTGTGTATATAGGAGTATCTGTGTGTGTATATAGGAGTATCTGTGTGTATATAGGAGTATCTGTGTGTGTATAGGAGTATCTGTGTGTCTATATAAGAGTATCTGTGTGTATATAGGAGTATCTGTGTGTGTATAGGAGTATCTGTGTGTGTATAGGAGTATCTGTGTGTGTATATAGGAGTATCTGTGTGTGTATAGGAGTATCTGTGTGTGTATATAGGAGTATCTGTGTGTATAGGAGTATCTGTGTGTGTATACAGGAGTATCTGTGTGTATATAGGAGTATCTGTGTGTGTATATAGGAGTATCTGTGTGTGTATAGGAGTATCTGTGTGTATATATGAGTATCTCTGTGTATATAGGAGTATCTGTATGTGTATAGGGGTATCTGTGTGTATAAAGGAGTATCTGTGTGTATATAGGAGTATCTGTGTGTGTACATAGGAGTATCTGTGTGTGTATAGTAGTATCTGTGTGTATATAGGAGTATCTGTGTGTGTATAGGAGTATCTGTGTGTGTATAGGAGTATCTGTGTGTATATAGGAGTATCTGTGTGTGTATAGGAGTATCTGTGTGTGTATAGGTGTATCTGTGTGTGGATAGGAGTATCTGTGTGTGTATACAAGTACCTGTGTGTATAGGAGTATCTGTGTGTGTATAGGAGTATCTGTGTGTATATAGGAGTATCTGTGTGTGTATAGGTGTATCTGTGTGTATATAGGAGTATCTGTGTGTATATAGGAGTATCTGTGTGTGTATAGGAGTATCTGTGTGTATATAGGAGTATCTGTGTGTATAGGAGTATCTGTGTGTGTATATAGGAGTATCTGTGTGTGTATATAGGAGTATCTGTGTGTATAGGAGTATCTGTGTGTGTATAGGAGTATCTGTGTGTATATAGGAGTATCTGTGCGTGTATATAGGAGTATCTGTGTGTATAGGAGTATCTGTGTGTATATAGGAGTATCTGTGTGTATATAGGAGTATCTGTGTGTGTATATAGGAGTATCTGTGTGTGTATAGGAGTATCTGTGTGTGTATACGAGTATCTGTGTGTATATAGGAGTATCTGTGTGTGTATAGGAGTATCTGTGTGTGTATAGGAGTATCTGTGTGTGTATATAGGAGTATCTGTGTGTGTATAGGAGTATCTGTGTGTATATATGAGTATCTCTGTGTATATAGGAGTATCTGTATGTGTATAGGGGTATCTGTGTGTATATAGGAGTATCTGTGTGTATATAGGAGTATCTGTGTGTGTACATAGGAGTATCTGTGTGTGTATAGTAGTATCTGTGTGTATATAGGAGTATCTGTGTGTGTATAGGAGTATCTGTGTGTGTATAGGAGTATCTGTGTGTATATAGGAGTATCTGTGTGTGTATAGGAGTATCTGTGTGTGTATAGGTGTATCTGTGTGTGGATAGGAGTATCTGTGTGTGTATACAAGTACCTGTGTGTATAGGAGTATCTGTGTGTGTATAGGAGTATCTGTGTGTATATAGGAGTATCTGTGTGTGTATAGGTGTATCTGTGTGTATATAGGAGTATCTGTGTGTATATAGGAGTATCTGTGTGTGTATAGGAGTATCTGTGTGTATATAGGAGTATCTGTGTGTATAGGAGTATCTGTGTGTGTATATAGGAGTATCTGTGTGTGTATATAGGAGTATCTGTGTGTATAGGAGTATCTGTGTGTGTATAGGAGTATCTGTGTGTATATAGGAGTATCTGTGCGTGTATATAGGAGTATCTGTGTGTATAGGAGTATCTGTGTGTATATAGGAGTATCTGTGTGTATATAGGAGTATCTGTGTGTGTATATAGGAGTATCTGTGTGTGTATAGGAGTATCTGTGTGTGTATACGAGTATCTGTGTGTATAGGAGTATCTGTGTGTGTATAAGAGTATCTCTGTGTATATAGGAGTATCTGTGTGTGTATAGGAGTATCTGTGTGTATAGGAGTATCTGTGTGTGTATATAGGAGTATCTGTGTGTATATAGGAGTATCTGTGTGTATATAGGAGTATCTGTGTGTACAGGAGTATCTGTGTGTGTATATAGGAGTATCTGTGTGTGTTTAGGAGTATCTGTGTGTATATAGGAGTATCTGTGTGTATAGGAGTATCTGTGTGTGTATATAGGAGTATCTGTGTGTGTATATCGGAGTATCTGTGTGTATAGGAGTATCTGTGTGTGTATAGGAGTATCTGTGTGTGTATAGGAGTATCTGTGTGTATATAGGAGTATCTGTGTGTGTATAGGAGTATCTGTGTGTATAGGAGTATCTGTGTGTGTATAGGAGTATCTGTGTGTATATACGAGTATCTGTGTGTGTATATAGGAGTATCTGTGTGTGTATAGGAGTATCTGTGTGTGTATATAGGAGTATCTGTGTGTGTATAGGAGTATCTGTGTATGTATAGGAGTATCTGTGTGTATAGGAGTATCTGTGTGTGTATATAGGAGTATCTGTGTGTGTATAGGAGTATCTGTGTGTGTATAGGAGTATCTGTGTGTATATAGGAGTATCTGTGTGTGTATAGGAGTATCTGTGTGTGTATATAGGAGTATCTGTGTGTGTATAGGAGTATCTGTGTATGTATAGGAGTATCTGTGTGTATAGGAGTATCTGTGTGTGTATATAGGAGTATCTGTGTGTATATAGGAGTATCTGTGTGTGTATATAGGAGTATCTGTGTGTATAGGAGTATCTGTGTGTGTATATAGGAGTATCAGTGTGTATATAGGAGTATCTGTGTGTGTATATAGGAGTATCTGTGTGTATATAGGAGTATCTGTGTGTGTATATAGGAGTATCTGTGTGTGTATAGGAGTATCTGTGTGTGTATAGGAGTATCTGTGTGTGTATATAGGAGTATCAGTGTGTATATAGGAGTATCTGTGTGTGTATAGGAGTATCTGTGTGTGTATAGGAGTATCTGTGTGTGTATATAGGAGTATCTGTGTGTATATAGGAGTATCTGTGTGTATTTCGGAGTATCTGTGTGTATATAGGAGTATCTGTGTGTGTATATAGGAGTATCTGTGTGTGTATAGGAGTATCTGTGTGTGTATAGGAGTATCTGTGTGTGTATAGGAGTATCTGTGTGTGTATATAGGAGTATCTGTGTGTATATAGGAGTATCTGTGTGTGTATAGGAGTATCTGTGTGTGTATATAGGAGTATCTGTGTGTGTATAGGAGTATCTGTGTGTATATAGGAGTATCTGTGTGTGTGTGTAGGAGTATCTGTGTGTATATAGGAGTATCTGTGTGTGTATATAGGAGTATCTGTGTGTGTATAGGAGTATCTGTGTGTATATAGGAGTATCTGTGTGTGTATAGGAGTATCTGTGTGTGTATAGGAGTATCTGTGTGTATATAGGAGTATCTGTGTGTATAGGAGTATCTGTGTGTGTATAGGAGTATCTGTGTGTATAGGAGTATCTGTGTGTATATAGGAGTATCTGTGTGTATATAGGAGTATCTGTGTGTGTATATAGGAGTATCTGTGTGTATATAGGAGTATCTGTGTGTATATAGGAGTATCTGTGTGTGTATATAGGAGTATCTGTGTGTGTATAGGAGTATCTGTGTGTATATAGGAGTATCTGTGTGTGTATACGAGTATCTGTGTGTATAGGAGTATCTGTGTGTGTATAGGAGTATCTGTGTGTGTGTGTAGGAGTATCTGTGTGTATATAGGAGTATCTGTGTGTGTATATAGGAGTATCTGTGTGTGTATATAGGAGTATCTCTGTGTGTATAGGAGTATCTGTGCGTGTACATAGGAGTATCTGTGTGTATATAGGAGTATCTGTGTGTATATAGGAGTATCTGTGTGTGTATATAGGAGTATCTGTGTGTGTATAGGAGTATCTGTGTGTGTATAGGAGTATCTGTGTGTGTATAGGAGTATCTGTGTGTATAGGAGTACCTGTGTGTTTTTCTGAGTATCTGTGTGTGTATAGGAGTATCTCTGTGTGTATATAGGAGTATCTGTGTGTGTATAGGAGTATCTGTGTGTGTATAGGAGTATCTGTGTGTATATAGGAGTATCTGTGTGTGTATATAGGAGTATCTGTGTGTATAGGAGTATCTGTGTGTATATAGGAGTATCTGTGTGTATATAGGAGTATCTGTGTGTATAGGAGTATCTGTGTGTATAGGAGTATCTGTGTGTATATAGGAGTATCTGTGTGTATAGGAGTATCTGTGTGTGTCTAGGAGTATCTGTGTGTATATAGGAGTATCTGTGTGTGTATAGGAGTATCTGTGTGTGTATAGGAGTATCTGTGTGTATATAGGAGTATCTGTGTATATAGGAGTATCTGTGTGTATATAGGAGTATCTGTGTGTATAGGAGTATCTGTGTGTATATAGGAGTATCTGTGTGTATAGGAGTATCTGTGTGTGTATAGGTGTATCTGTGTGTGTATAGGAGTATCTGTGTGTATATAGGAGTATCTGTGTGTGTATAGGAGTATCTGTGTGTGTATAGGAGTATCTGTGTGTGTATGGGAGTATCTGTGTGTGTATGGGAGTATCTGTGTGTGTATAGGAGTATCTGTGTGTATAGGAGTATCTGTGTGTATATAGGAGTATCTGTGTGTGTATACGAGTATCTGTGTGTGTATAGGAGTATCTGTGTGTGTATAGGAGTATCTGTGTGTATAGGACTATCTGTGCGTGTATATAGGAGTATCTGTGCGTGTATATAGGAGTATCTGTGTGTGTGTATAGGAGTATCTGTGTGTGTATATAGGAGTATCTGTGTGTGTATTTAGGAGTATCTGTGTGTGTATAGGAGTATCTGTGTGTATATAGGAGTATCTGTGCGTGTATATAGGAGTATCTGTGTGTGTATATAGGAGTATCTGTGTGTGTATATAGGAGTATCTGTGTGTGTATATAGGAGTATCTGTGTGTGTATAGGAGTATCTGTGTGTATATAGGAGTATCTGTGTGTGTATATAGGAATATCTGTGTGTGTATGGGAGTATCTGTGTGTGTATAGGAGTATCTGTGTGTATATAGGAGTATCTGTGTGTATATAGGAGTATCTGTGTGTGTATCGGAGTATCTGTGTGTGTATAGGAGTATCTGTGTGTGTATAGGAGTATCTGTGTGTATAGGACTATCTGTGCGTGTATATAGGAGTATCTGTGTGTATATAGGAGTATCTGTGTGTGTATATAGGAGTATCTGTGTGTATATAGGAGTATCTGTGTGTATACGAGTATCTGTGTGTGTATATAGGAGTATCTGTGTGTGTATAGGAGTATCTGTGTGTGTATAGGAGTATCTATGTGTATATAGGAGTATCTGTGTGTGTATAGGAGTATCTGTGTATGTATATAGGAGTATCTGTGTGTATATCGGAGTATCTGTGTGTGTATATAGGAGTATCTGTGTGTACATAGGAGTATCTGTGTGTATATAGGAGTATCTGTGTGTGTATATAGGAGTATCTGTGTGTATATCGGAGTACCTGTGTGTGTATAGGAGCATCTGTGTGTGTATATAGGAGTATCTGTGTGTGTATAGGAGTATCTGTGTGTGTATAGGAGTATCTGTGTGTATATAGGAGTATCTGTGTGTGTATAGGAGTATCTGTGTGTGTATATAGGAGTATCTGTGTGTGTATAGGAGTATCTGTGTGTGTATATAGGAGTATCTGTGTGTATAGGAGTATCTGTGTGTGTATAGGAGTATCTGTGTGTATATAGGAGTATCTATGTGTGTATATAGGAGTATCTGTGTGTATATAGGAGTATCTGTGTGTGTATATAGGAGTATCTGTGTGTATATAGGAGTATCTGTGTGTGTATATAGGAGTATCTGTGTGTATATAGGAGTATCTGTGTGTGTGTATAGGAGTATCTGTGTGTGTATAGGAGTATCTGTGTGTATATATGAGTATCTGTGTGTGTATATAGGAGTATCTGTGTGTGTATAGGGGTATCTGTGTGTATATAGGAGTATCTGTGTGTATATAGGAGTATCTGTGTGTGTACATAGGAGTATCTGTGTGTGTATAGTAGTATCTGTGTGTATATAGGAGTATCTGTGTGTATATAGGAGTATCTGTGTGTGTATAGGAGTATCTGTGTGTATATAGGAGTATCTGTGTGTGTATAGGAGTATCTGTGTGTATATAGGTGTATCTGTGTGTGGATAGGAGTATCTGTGTGTGTATACAAGTACCTGTGTGTATAGGAGTATCTGTGTGTGTATAGGAGTATCTGTGTGTATATAGGAGTATCTGTGTGTGTATAGGTGTATCTGTGTGTATATAGGAGTATCTGTGTGTATATAGGAGTATCTGTGTGTGTATAGGAGTATCTGTGTGTATATAGGAGTATCTGTGTGTATAGGAGTATCTGTGTGTGTATATAGGAGTATCTGTGTGTGTATATAGGAGTATCTGTGTGTATAGGAGTATCTGTGTGTGTATAGGAGTATCTGTGTGTATATAGGAGTATCTGTGCGTGTATATAGGAGTATCTGTGTGTATAGGAGTATCTGTGTGTATATAGGAGTATCTGTGTGTATATAGGAGTATCTGTGTGTGTATATAGGAGTATCTGTGTGTGTATAGGAGTATCTGTGTGTGTATAGGAGTATCTGTGTGTATAGGAGTATCTGTGTGTGTATAGGAGTATCTGTGTGTATATAGGAGTATCTGTGTGTGTATAGGAGTATCTGTGTGTATAGGAGTATCTGTGTGTGTATATAGGAGTATCTGTGTGTATATAGGAGTATCTGTGTGTGCAGGAGTATCTGTGTGTGTATATAGGAGTATCTGTGTGTGTATAGGAGTATCTGTGTGTATATAGGAGTATCTGTGTGTATAGAAGTATCTGTGTGTGTATATAGGAGTATCTGTGTGTGTATATCGGAGTATCTGTGTGTATAGGAGTATCTGTGTGTGTATAGGAGTATCTGTGTGTGTATAGGAGTATCTGTGTGTATATAGGAGTATCTGTGTGTGTATAGGAGTATCTGTGTGTATAGGAGTATCTGTGTGTGTATAGGAGTATCTGTGTGTATATACGAGTATCTGTGTGTGTATATAGGAGTATCTGTGTGTGTATAGGAGTATCTGTGTGTGTATATAGGAGTATCTGTGTGTATTGGAGTATCTGTGTGTATATAGGAGTATCTGTGTGTGTATAGGAGTATCTGTGTGTGTATATAGGAGTATCTGTGTGTGTATAGGAGTATCTGTGTGTGTATATAGGAGTATCAGTGTGTATATAGGAGTATCTGTGTGTGTATAGGAGTATCTGTGTGTGTATAGGAGTATCTGTGTGTGTATATAGGAGTATCTGTGTGTATATAGGAGTATCTGTGTGTATTTCGGAGTATCTGTGTGTATATAGGAGTATCTGTGTGTGTATATAGGAGTATCTGTGTGTGTATAGGAGTATCTGTGTGTGTATAGGAGTATCTGTTTGTGTATAGGAGTATCTGTGTGTGTATATAGGAGTATCTGAGTGTATATTGGAGTATCTGTGTGTATATAGGAGTATCTGTGTGTATAGGAGTATCTGTGTGTGTATAGGAGTATCTGTGTGTGTATAGGAGTATCAGTGTGTATATAGGAGTATCTGTGTGTGTATATAGGAGTATCTGTGTGTGTATATAGGAGTATCTGTGTGTATATAGGAGTATCTGTGTGAATATAGGAGTATCTGTGTGTATATAGGAGTATCTGTGTGTGTATAGGAGTATCTGTGTGTGTATAGGAGTATCTGTGTGTGTATTGGAGTATCTGTGTGTGTATAGGAGTATCTGTGTGTGTATATAGGAGTATCTGTGTGTGTATATAGGAGTATCTGTGTGTATATAGGAGTATCTGTGTGTGTATATAGGAGTATCTGTGTGTATAGGAGTATCTGTGTGTATATAGGAGTATCTCTGTGTGTATAGGAGTATCTGTGTGTGTATATAGGAGTATCTGTGTGTGTATATAGGAGTATCTGTGTGTGTATATTGGAGTATCTGTGTGTATATAGGAGTATCTGTGTGTGTATAGGAGTATCTGTGTGTGTATATAGGAGTATCTGTGTGTGTATATAGGAGTATCTGTGTGTGTATATAGGAGTATCTGTGTGTGTATGGGAGTATCTGTGTGTGTATATAGGAGTATCTGTGTGTGTGTATAGGAGTATCTGTGTGTATATAGGAGTATCTGTGTGTGTATAGGAGTATCTGTGTGTGTATAGGAGTATCTGTGTGTATATAGGAGTATCTGTGTGTGTATATAGGAGTATCTGTGTGTGTATAGGAGTATCTGTGTGTATATAGGAGTATCTGTGTGTGTATATAGGAGTATCTGTGTGTATATAGGAGTATGTGTGTGTGTATAGGAGTATCTGTGTGTGTATAGGAGTATCTGTGTGTGTGTATAGGAGTATCTGTGTGTACATAGGAGTATCTGTGTGTGTATAGGAGTATCTGTGTGTGTATATAGGAGTATCTGTGTGTACATAGGAGTATCTGTGTGTGTATATAGGAGTATCTGTGTGTATATAGGAGTATCTGTGTGTATACAGGAGTATCTGTGTGTGTATATAGGAGTATCTGTGTGTATATAGGAGTATCTGTGTGTATAGGAGTATCTGTGTGTGTATAGGAGTATCTGTGTGTATAGGAGTATCTGTGTGTCTATATAAGAGTATCTGTGTGTGTATATAGGAGTATCTGTGTGTATATAGGAGTATCTGTGTGAATATAGGAGTATCTGTGTGTATATAGGAGTATCTGTGTGTATATAGGAGTATCTGTGTGTCTATATAAGAGTATCTGTGTGTGTATATAGGAGTATCTGTGTGTATATAGGAGTATCTGTGTGAATATAGGAGTATCTGTGTGTATATAGGAGTATCTGTGTGTATAGGAGTATCTGTGTGTCTATATAAGAGTATCTGTGTGTGTATAGGAGTATCTGTGTGTATATAGGAGTATCTGTGTTTATAGGAGTATCTGTGTGTGTATAGGAGTATCTGTGTGTGTATAGGAGTATCTGTGTGTGTATAGGAGTATCTGTGTGTATATAGGAGTATCTGTGTGTATAGGAGTATCTGTGTGTGTTTAGGAGTATCTGTGTGTGTATATAGGAGTATCTGTGTGTGTATAGGAGTATCTGTGTGTGTATATAGGAGTATCTGTGTGTATATAGGAGTATCTGTGTGTTTATAGGAGTATCTGTGTGTATATAGGAGTATCTGTGTGTGTATAGGAGTATCTGTGTGTGTATATAGGAGTATCTGTGTGTATACAGGAGTATCTGTGTGTGTATATAGGAGTATCTGTGTGTATATAGGAGTATCTGTGTGTGTATAGGTGTATCTGTGTGTGTATATAGGAGTATCTGTGTGTATACAGGAGTATCTGTGTGTGTATATAGGAGTATCTGTGTGTATATAGGAGTATCTGTGTGTGTATAGGAGTATCTGTGTGTATATAGGAGTATCTGTGTGTGTATATAGGAGTATCTGTGTGTGTATATAGATGTGTGTGTGTATAGTGTAATGGTCATCCCTGTAATGTGCCATTAACCCCAGCTCCATATTGCGGCCCTCCCGATGGGGACCGAACTGTTGTATCAGCCTCTGCTCGGCCTCTTCCCTCTGCTGCCTGTCCCGAAGTCCCCATGGGAGGATGGTCACCCGAAGGTCCGATCCTGAAGGTCCCGGCCCTCCTCCTCTCCACACACACACCCAACTGGGAGGGACCCCTCCTGCCTGGTGATTGTTGTGTGGTGCCCGATCATTGTTGGCGTAGCCTGTGCTCGGTTTCCCCAGTGCACCATGGCTCCGGGCACCCTTGTCGACAACGTGTGAAGACAGACAGTGTTGGCTGGGTCACCTGAGGACCTGCCACGTCGATGCCAGGTTAAATGGTACCCACACCCTGTCACCGTGAGACAGGAGGAATGTCAATTACACCCGAGAGACATCCGCATTCCTTCAGAGCTGTCCTCCCCACCCCAAGGCAATACAGCGTAACCCTTTCAGCTCCCACACTTCCCCAGAGATAGGCCCGACTCGCCTGTTAACATCACCCAGGGGGAGGGGGGTAAGGGGGGAGAGGGAGGGAGAGGGAGGGAGGGGGGGAGAGGGAGGGAGGGGGAAAGGGGGAAGGAAGGATCAGAGACCAAACTCACTCGTGAAGGGGGGAAGACCAACAGAGAGGGACAACATCGCCCTCCCATGGACAACACACAAACACCAAACCCTCCGACAGTGCCCCCTCCCTCAGCACTGACCCTCCGACAGTGCCCGCTCCCTCAGCACTGACCCTCCGACAGTGTCCCACTCCCACAGCACTGACCCTCCGACAGTGCCCGCTCCCTCAGCACTGACCCTCCGACAGTGCCCGCTCCCTCAGCACTGACCCTCCGACAGTGCCCGCTCCCTCAGCACTGACCCTCCGACAGTGCCCGCTCCCTCAGCACTGACCATCCGACAGTGCCCACTCCCTCAGCACTGACCCTCCGACAGTGCCCCCTCCCTAAGCACTGACCCTCCGACAGGGCCCACTCCCTCAGCACTGACCCTCCGACAGTGCCCACTCCCTCAGCACTGACCCTCCGACAGTGCCCGCTCCCTCAGCACTGACCCTCCGACAGTGCCCACTCCCTCAGCACTGACCCTCCGACAGTGCCCCCCTCCCTCAGCACTGACCCTCCAACAGTGCCCACTCCCTCAGCACTGACCCTCCGACAGTGCCCTCTCCCTCAGCACTGACCCTCCGACAGTGCCCCCCTCCCTCAGCACTGACCCTCCGACAGTGCCCACTCCCTCAGCACTGACCCTCCGACAGTGCCCTCTCCCTCAGCACTGACCCTCCGACAGTGCCCGCTCCCTCAGCACTGACCCTCCGACAGTGCCCACTCCCTCAGCACTGACCCTTCAACAGTGTCCCCTCCCTCAGCACTGACCCTCTGACAGTGCCCACTCTCTCAGCACTGACCCTCCGACAGTGCCCGCTCCCTCAGCACTGACCCGCCGACAGTGCCCACTCCCTCAGCACTGACCCTCCGACAGTGCCCGCTCCCTCAGCACTGACCCTCCGACAGTGCCCGCTCCCTCAGCACTGACCCTCCGACAGTGCCCGCTCCCTCAGCACTGACCCTCCGACAGTGCCCGCTCCCTCAGCACAGACCCTCCGACAGTGCCCGCTCCCTCAGCACAGACCCTCCGACAGTGCCCCCTCCCTCAGCACTGACCCTCCGACATCGCCCCCTCCCTCAGCACTGACCCTCCGACAGCGCCCCCTCCGTCAGCACTGACCCTCCGACAGTGCCCCCTCCCTCAGCACTGACCCTCCGACAGTGCCCCCTCCCTCAGCACTGACCCTCCGACAGTGCCCCCTCCCTCAGCACTGACCCTCCGACAGTGCCCACTCCCTCAGCACTGACTCTCCGACAGTGCCCCCTCCCTCAGCACTGACCCTCCGACAGTGCCCCCTCCCTCTGCACTGACCCTCCGACAGTGCCCACTCCCTCAGCACTGACCCTCTGACAGTGCCATCTCCCTCAGCACTGACCCTCCGACAGTGCCCACTCCCTCAGTACTGACCCTCCGACAGTGCCCACTCCCTCAGCACTGACCCTCCGACAGTGCCCACTCCCTCAGCACTCACCCTCCGACAGTGCCCGCTCCCTCAGCACTGACCCTCCGACAGTGCCCGATCCCTCAGCACTGACCCTCCGACAGTGCCTGCTCCCTCAGCACTGACCCTCCGACAGTGCCCCCTCCCTCAGCACTGATCCTCCGACAGTGCCCCCTCCCTCAGCACTGACCCTCCGACAGTGCCCCCTTCCTCAGCACTGACCCTCCGACAGTGCCCGCTCCCTCAGTACTGACCCTCCGACAGTGCCCACTCCCTCAGCACTGACCCTCCGACAGCGCCACCTCCCTCAGCACTGACCCTCCGACAGTGCCCACTCCCTCAGCACTGACCCTCCGACAGTGCCCGCTACCTCAGCACCGACCCTCCGACAGTGTCCACCCCCTCAGCACTGACCCTCCGACAGTGCCCACTCCCTCAGCACTGACCCTCCGACAGTGTCCACTCCCTCAGCACTGACCCTCTGACAGTGCCCGCTCCCTCAGCACTGACCCTCCGACAGTGCCCACACCCTCAGCACTGACCCCCCGACAGTGCTCACTCCCTCAGCACTGACCCTCCGACAGTGCCCACTCCCTCAGTACTGACCCTCCGACAGTGCCCACTCCCTCAGCACTGACCCTCCGACAGTGCCCACTCCCTCAGGACTGACACTCGGACAGTGCCCCCTCCCTCAGCACTGACCCTCCGACAGGGCACTCTCCCTCAGCACTGACCCTCCGACAGTGCCCCCTCCCTCAGCATTGACCCAGAAACCCCTACACCCCCTCCCTATCCCTGTAACCTCCTACACCTCCTCCCTGTCTCTGTAACCCCCTACACCCCCCCTATCCATGTAACCCCCCTACACCCCCTCCCTATCCCTGTAACCCCCTACACCCCCTCCCTATCTCTGTAACCCCCCTACACCCCCTCCCTATCCATGTAACCCCCCTACAACCCCTCCCTATCCCTGTAACCCCCTACACCCCCCTCCCTATCTCTGTAACCCCCCTACACCCCCTCCCTATCTCTGTAACCCCCCTACACCCCCTCCCTATCTCTGTAACCCCCCTACACCCCCTCCCTATCTCTGTAACCCCCCTACACCCCCTCCCTCTCCCTGTAACCCCCCTACACCCCCTCCCTGTCCCTGTAACCCCCTACACCCCCTCCCTATCTCTGTAACCCCCTACACCCCCTCCCTATCTCTGTAACCCCCTACACCCCCTCCCTGTCCCTGTAACCCCCTACACCCCCTCCCTATCTCTGTAACCCCCTACACCCCCTCCCTATCCCTGTAACCCCCTACACCCCCTCCCTATCACTGTAACCCCCTACACCCCCTCCCTATCTCTTTAACCCCCAACACCCTCCTCCCTATCTCTGTAACCCACCTACACCCCTTCCCTATCTCTGTAACCCCCCTACACCCCCTCTCTATCTCTGTAACCCCCTACACCCCCTCCCTATCTCTGTAACCCCCCTACACCCCCTCCCTATCTCTGTAACCCCCCTACACCCCCTCCCTATTCCTGTAACCCCCTACAACCCCTCCCTATCTCTGTAACCCCCCTACACCCCCTCCCTATCTCTGTAACCCCCTACACCCCCTCCCTATCTCTGTAACCCCCCCTACACCCCCTCCCTATTCCTGTAACCCCCTACAACCCCTCCCTATCTCTGTAACCCCCCTACACCCCCTCCCTATCCCTGTAACCCCCCTACACCCCCTCCCTATCCCTGTAACCCCCCTACACCCCCTCCCTATCTCTGTAACCCCCCTACACCCCCTCCCTATTCCTGTAACCCCCTACAACACCTCCCTATCTCTGTAACCCCCCTACACCCCCTCCCTATCCCTGTAACCCCCCTACACCCCCTCCCTATCTCTGTAACCCCCCCTAAACCCCCTCCCTATCCCTGAAACCCACTACACCCCCTCAGTATCCCTGTAATCCCCTACACCCCCTCCCTATCTCTGTAACCCCCTACACCCCCCTCCCTATCTCTGTAACCCCCTACACCCCCTCCCTATCTCTGTAACCCCCTACACCCCCTCCCTATTTCTGTAACCCCCCTACACCCCCTCCCTATCTCTGTAACCCCCTACACCCCCTCCCTATCTCTGTAACCCCCTACACCCCCTCCCTATCTCTGTAACCCCCCTACACCCCCTCCCTATCTCTGTAACCCCCTACATCCCCTCCCTATCCCTGTAACCCCCCTACACCCCTCCCTATCTCTGTAAGCCCCCTGCACCCCCTCCCTGTCCCTGTAACCCCCTACACCCCCTCCCTATCTCTGTAACCCCCCTACACCCCCTCCCTATCTCTGTAACGCCCTACACCCCGTCCCTATCCCTGTACCCCCCTACACCCCCCTCCCTATCCCTGTAACCCCCCTACACCCCCTCCCTATCCCTGTAACCCCCCCTACACCCCCTCCCTATCTCTGTAACCCCCCCTACACCCCCTCCCTATCCCTGTAACCCCCTACACCCCCTCCCTATCTCTGTAACCCCCCTACACCCCCTCCCTATCTCTGTAACCCTATACACCCCCTCCCTATCTCTGTAACCCCCCTACACCCCCTCCCTATCTCTGTAACCCCCGTACACCCCCTCCCGATCTCTGTAACCCCCCTACACCCCCCTCCCTCTCCCTGTAACCCCCCTACACCCCCTCCCTATCTCTGTAACCCCCCTACACCCCCTCCCTGTCCCTGTAACCCCCTACACCCCCTCCCTATCTCTGTAACCCCCTACACCCCCTCCCTATCTCTGTAACCCCCCCTACACCCCCTCCCTATCTCTGTAACCCCCCTGCACCCCCTCCCTATCTCTGTAACCCCCTACACCCCCTCCCTATCTCTGTAACCCCCCTACAGCCCCCTCCCTATCCCTGTAACCCCCCTAGACCCCCTCCCTATCCCTGTAACCCCCTAAACCCTCTCCCAATCTCTGTAACCCCTACTCCCCCTCCCTGTCTCTGTAACCCCCTTACACCCCCCTCCCTATCTCTGTAACCCCCCTACAACCCCTCCCTATCTCTGTAACCCCCCTACAACCCCTCCCTATCTCTGTAACCCCCCTACACCCCCTTCCTATCTCTGTAACCCCCTACACCCCGTCCCTATCTCTGTAACCCCCCTACACCCCCTCCCTATCTCTGTAACCCCCCTACAACCCCTCCCTATCTCTGTAACCCCCCCTACACCCCCTCCCTATCTCTGTAACCCCCCTACACCCCCTCCCTATCTCTGTAACCCCCTACACCCCCTCCCTATCTCTGTAACCCCCCTACACCCCCTCCCTATCTCTGTAACCCCCTACATCCCCTCCCTATCTCTGTAACCCCCTACACCCCCTCCCTATCTCTGTAAACCCCCTACACCCCCTCCCTATCTCTTTAACCCCCCCTACACCCCCTCCCTATCTCTGTAACCCCCCTACACCCCCTCCCTGTCCCTGTAACCCCCTACACCCCCTCCCTATCTCTGTAACCCCCCTACACCCCCTCCCTATCTCTGTAACCCCCCCTACACCCCTCACTATCCCTGTAACCCCCCTACACCCCCTCCCTGTCCCTGTAACCCCCTACACCCCCTCCCTATCTCTGTAACCCCCTACACCCCCTCCCTATCTCTGTAACCCCCCCTACACCCCCTCCCTATCTCTGTAACCCCCCTGCACCCCCTCCCTATCTCTGTAACCCCCTACACCCCCTCCCTATCTCTGTAACCCCCCTACAGCCCCCTCCCTATCCCTGTAACCCCCCTAGACCCCCTCCCTATCCCTGTAACCCCCTAAACCCTCTCCCTATCTCTGTAACCCCTACTCCCCCTCCCTGTCTCTGTAACCCCCTTACACCCCCCTCCCTATCTCTGTAACCCCCCTACAACCCCTCCCTATCTCTGTAACCCCCCTACAACCCCTCCCTATCTCTGTAACCCCCCTACACCCCCTTCCTATCTCTGTAACCCCCTACACCCCGTCCCTATCTCTGTAACCCCCCTACACCCCCTCCCTATCTCTGTAACCCCCCTACACCCCCTCCCTATCTCTGTAACCCCCTACACCCCCTCCCTATCCCTGTAACACCCTACACCCCCTCCCTATCCCTGTACCCCCCTACACCCCCTCCCTATCTCTGTAACCCCCCGACACCCCCTCCCTATCTCTGTAACCCCCCTACACCCCCTCCCTATCTCTGTAACCCCCTCCCTCCCCTACACCCCCTCCCTATCTCTGTAACCCCCTCCCTCCCCTACACCCCCTCCCTATCTCTGTCACCCCCTCCCTCCCCACAACCCCCTCCCTATCCCTGTAACCCCCTACACCCCCTCCCTATCTCTGTAACCCCCTACACCCCCTCCCTATCTCTGTAACCCCCCTACACCCCCTCCCTATCCCTGTAACCCCCCTACACCCCCTCCCTATCTCTGTAACTCCCCTACACCCCCTCCCTATCTCTGTCACCCCCTACACCTCCTCCCGCTCCCTGAAACACCCCTACACCCCCTCCCTATCTCTGTAACCCCCCTACAACCCCTCCCTATCTCTGTAACCCCCCCTACACCCCCTCCCTATCTCTGTAACCCCCCTACACCCCCTCCCTATCTCTGTAACCCCCTACACCCCCTCCCTATCTCTGTAACCCCCCTACACCCCCTCCCTATCTCTGTAACCCCCTACATCCCCTCCCTATCTCTGTAACCCCCTACACCCCCTCCCTATCTCTGTAAACCCCCTACACCCCCTCCCTATCTCTTTAACCCCCCCTACACCCCCTCCCTATCTCTGTAACCCCCCTACACCCCCTCCCTGTCCCTGTAACCCCCTACACCCCCTCCCTATCTCTGTAACCCCCCTACACCCCCTCCCTATCTCTGTAACCCCCCCTACACCCCTCACTATCCCTGTAACCCCCCTACACCCCCACCCTATCCCTGTAACCCCCCGACACCCCCTCCCTATCTCTGTAACCCCCCTACACCCCCTCCCTATCCCTGTAACCCCCCGACACCCCCTCCCTATCTCTGTAACCCCCCCTACACACCCTCCCTAGCTCTGTAACCCCCCTACACCCCCTCACTATATCTGTAACCACCCTACACCCCCTCCCTATCTCTGTAACCCCCCCTACACCCCCTCCCAATCTCTGTAATCCCCCCTAAACCCCCTCCCTATCCCTGTAACCCCCTACACCCACTCCCTATCTCTGTAAGCCCCCTGCACCCCCTCCCTGTCCCTGTAACCCCCTACACCCCCTCCCTATCTCTGTAACCCCACTACACCCCCCCTCCCTATCCCTGTAACCCCCCTACACCCCCTCCCTATCTGTGTAACCCCCCTACACCCCCTCCCTATCTCTGTAACCCCCCTACACCCCCTCCCTATCTCTGTAACCCCCCTATACTCCCTCCCTATCCCTGTAACCCCCCCTACACCCCCTCCCTATCTCTGTAACCCCCCCTACACCCCCTCCCTATCCCTGTAACCCCCTACACCCCCTCCCTATCTCTGTAACCCCCTACACCCCCTCCCTATCTCTGTAACCCCCTACACCCCCTCCCGATCTCTGTAACCCCCCTACACCCCCTCCCTATCTCTGTAACCCCGCTACAACCCCCCTCCCTCTCCCTGTAACCCCCCTACACCCCCCTCCCTATCTCTGTAACCCCCCTACACCCCCCTCCCTCTCCCTGTAACCCCCCTACACCCCCTCCCTATCTCTGTAACCCCCCTACACCCCCTCCCTGTCCCTGTAACCCCCTACACCCCTCCCTATCTCTGTAACCCCCTACACCCCCTCCCTATCTCTGTAACCCCCTACACCCCCTCCCTATCTCTGTAACCCCCTACACCCCCTCCCTATCCCTGTAACCCCCCTACACACCCTCCCTATCTCTGTAACTCCCCTACACACCCCTCCCTATCTCTGTAACCCCCTACACCCCCTCCCTATCCCTGTAACCCCCCTACACACCCTCCCTATCTCTGTAACTCCCCTACACACCCCTCCCTATCTCTGTAACCCCTTACACCCCCTCCCTATCTCTGTAACCCCCCTGCACCCCCTCCCTATCTCTGTAACCCCCTACACCCCCTCCCTATCTCTGTAACCCCCCTACACCCCCTCCCTATCCCTGTAACCCCCCTACAGCCCCTCCCTATCCCTGTACTCCCCTACACCCCCCTCCCTATCCCTGTAACCCCCCTACACCCCCTCCCTATCCCTGTAACCCCCTTAACCCTCTCCCTATCCCTGTAACCCCCCTACACCCCCTCACTGTCTCTGTAACCCCCTACACCCCCTCCCTGTCTCTGTAACCCCCTTACACCCCCCTCCCTAACTCTGTAACCCCCCTACAACCCCTCCCTATCTCTGTAACCCCCTTACACCCCCCTCCCTAACTCTGTAACCCCCCTACAACCCCTCTCTATCTCTGTAACCCCCCTACAACCCCTCCCTATCTCTGTAACCCCCCTACAACCCTTCCCTATCTCTGTAACCCCCTACACCCCCACCCTATCTCTGTAACCCCCCTACACCCCCTCCCTATCCCTGTAACCCCCCTACAGCCCCTCCCTATCCCTGTACCCCCCTACACCCCCCTCCCTATCCCTGTAACCCCCTACACTCCCTCCCTATCCCTGTAACCCCCTTAACCCTCTCCCTATCCCTGTAACCCCCCTACACCCCCTCCCTGTCTCTGTAACCCCCTTACACCCCCCTCCCTAAATCTGTAACCCCCCTACAACCCCTCCCTATCTCTGTAACCCACCTACACCCCTCTCTATCTCTGTAACCCCCCTACAACCCCTCCCTATCTCTGTAACCCCCCTACACCCCCTCCCTATCTCTGTAACCCCCCTACATCCTCTCCCTATCTCTGTAACCCCCCTACACCCCCTCCCTATCCCTGTAACCCCCTACACCCCCTCACAATTTCTGTAACCCCCTACACCCCCTCCCTATCCCTGTAACCCCCCTACACCCCCTCCCTATCTCTGTAACCCCCTACACCCCCTCCCTATATCTGTAACCCCCTACACCCCCTCCCTATCCCTGTAACCCCCTACACCCCCTCCCTATCCCTGTACCCCCCTACACCCCCTCCCTATCTCTGTAACCCCCTCCCTCCCCTACACCCCCTCCCTATCTCTGTAACCCCCTCCCTCCCCACAACCCCCTCCCTATCCCTGTAACCCCCTACACCCCCTCCCTATCTCTGTAACCCCCTACACCCCCTCCCTATCTCTGTAACCCCCCTACACCCCCTCCCTATCCCTGTAACCCCCCTACACCCCCTCCCTATCTCTGTAACCCCCCTACACCCCCTCCCTATCCCTGTAACCCCCCTACACCCCCTCCCTATCTCTGTAACCCCCCTACACCCCCTCCCTATCTCTGTCACCCCCTACACCCCCTCCCTCTCCCTGAAACACCCCTACACCCCCTCCCTATCTCTGTAACCCCCTACACCCCCTCCCTATCTCTGTAACCCCCTACACCCCCTCCCTATCTCTGTAACCCCCTACACCCCCTCCCTATCTCTGTAACCCCCTACACCCCCTCCCTATCCCTGTAACCCCCTACACCCCCTCCCTATCTCTGTAACCCCCCTACACCCTCTCGCTGTCCCTGTAACCCCCTACACCCCCACCCTATCCCTGTAACCCCCCTACACCCCCTCCCTATCTCTGTAACCCCCTACACCCCCTCCCTATCTCTGTAACCCCCTACACCCCCTCCCTATCACTGTAACCCCCCTACACCCCCTCCCTATCTCTTAACCCCCCTACACCCTCTCCCTATCTCTGTAACCCCCTACACCCCCTCCCTATCTCTGTAACCCCCCTACACCCCCTCCCTATCTCTGTAACCCCCTACACCCCCTCCCTATCTCTGTAACCCCCTACACCCCCCTCCCTATCTCTGTAACCCCCTACACCCCCTCCCTATCTCTGTAACCCCCTACACACCCTCCCTATCTCTGTAACCCCCCTACACCCCCTCCCTATCTCTGTAAGCCCCCTGCACCCCCTCCCTATCTCTGTAACCCCCTACACCCCCCTCCCTATCTCTGTAACCCCCTACACCCCCTCCCTATCCCTGTAACCCCCCTACACCCCCTCCCTATCTCTGTAACCGCCTACACCCCCTCCCTATCTCTGTAACCCCCCTACACCCCCCTCCCTATCTCTGTAACCCCCTACACCCCCTCCCTATCCCTGTAACCCCCCTACACTCCCTCCCTATCTCTGTAACCGCCTACACCCCCTCCCTATCTCTGTAACACCCCTACACCCCCTCCCTATCTCTGTAACCCCCTAGACCCCCTCCCTATCTCTGTAACCCCCCCTACACCCCCTCCCTATCTCTGTAACCCCCTACACCCCCCTCCCTATCTCTGTAATCCCCCTGCACCCCCTCCCTATCTCTGTAACCCCCTACAACCCCTCCCTATCTCTGTAACCCCCCTAAACCCCCTCCCTATCCTTGTAACCCCCCTACACCCCCTCCCTATCTCTGTAACTCCCTACACCCACTCCCTATCCCTGTAACCCCCCTACACCCCCCTCCCTATCCTTGTAACCCCCCTACACCCCCTCCCTATCCCTGTAACCCCCCTACAACCCCCTCCCTATCCCTGTAACCCCCTACACCCCCTCCCTATCTCTGTAACCCCCTTACACCCCCCTCCCTATCTCTGTAACCCCCTACACCCCCTCCCTATCTCTGTAACCCCCCTACACCCCCTCCCTATCTCTGTAACCCCCTACACCCCCTCCCTATCTCTGTAACCCCCCTACACCCCCTCCCTATCTCTGTAACCCCCTACATCCCCTCCCTATCTCTGTAACCCCCTACACCCCCTCCCTATCTCTGTAAACCCCCTACACCCCCTCCCTATCTCTTTAACCCCCCCTACACCCCCTCCCTATCTCTGTAACCCCCCTACACCCCCTCCCTGTCCCTGTAACCCCCTACACCCCCTCCCTATCTCTGTAACCCCCCTACACCCCCTCCCCTATCTCTGTAACCCCCCCTACACCCCTCACTATCCCTGTAACCCCCCTACACCCCCTCCCTGTCCCTGTAACCCCCTACACCCCCTCCCTATCTCTGTAACCCCTACACCCCCTCCCTATCTCTGTAACCCCCCCTACACCCCCTCCCTATCTCTGTAACCCCCTGCACCCCCTCCTATCTCTGTAACCCCCTACACCCCTCCCTATCTCTGTAACCCCCCTACAGCCCCCTCCCTATCCCTGTAACCCCCCTAGACCCCCTCCCTATCCCTGTAACCCCCTAAACCCTCTCCCTATCTCTGTAACCCCTACTCCCCCTCCCTGTCTCTGTAACCCCCTTACACCCCCCTCCCTATCTCTGTAACCCCCCTACAACCCCTCCCTATCTCTGTAACCCCCTACAACCCCTCCCTATCTCTGTAACCCCCCTACACCCCCTTCCTATCTCTGTAACCCCCCTACACCCCGTCCCTATCTCTGTAACCCCCCTACACCCCCTCCCTATCTCTGTAACCCCCCTAACACCCCCTCCCTATCTCTGTAACCCCCTACACCCCCTCCCTATCCCTGTAACACCCTACACCCCCTCCCTATCCCTGTACCCCCCTACACCCCCTCCCTATCTCTGTAACCCCCCGACACCCCCTCCCTATCTCTGTAACCCCCCTACACCCCCTCCCTATCTCTGTAACCCCCTCCCTCCCCTACACCCCCTCCCTATCTCTGTAACCCCCCTCCCTCCCCTACACCCCCTCCCTATCTCTGTCACCCCCTCCCTCCCCACAACCCCCTCCCTATCCCTGTAACCCCCTACACCCCCTCCCTATCTCTGTAACCCCCTACACCCCCTCCCTATCTCTGTAACCCCCCTACACCCCCTCCCTATCCCTGTAAACCCCCCTACACCCCCTCCCTATCTCTGTAACTCCCCTACACCCCCTCCCTATCTCTGTCACCCCTACACCTCCTCCCGCTCCCTGAAACACCCCTACACCCCCTCCCTATCTCTGTAACCCCCCTACAACCCCTCCCTATCTCTGTAACCCCCCCTACACCCCCTCCCTATCTCTGTAACCCCCCTACACCCCCTCCCTATCTCTGTAACCCCCTACACCCCCTCCCTATCTCTGTAACCCCCCTACACCCCCTCCCTATCTCTGTAACCCCCTACATCCCCTCCCTATCTCTGTAACCCCCACACCCCCTCCCTATCTCTGTAAACCCCCTACACCCCCTCCCTATCTCTTTAACCCCCCCTACACCCCCTCCCTATCTCTGTAACCCCCCTACACCCCCTCCCTGTCCCTGTAACCCCCTACAACCCCCTCCCTATCTCTGTAACCCCCCTACACCCCCTCCCTATCTCTGTAACCCCCCCTACACCCCTCACTATCCCTGTAACCCCCCTACAACCCCACCCTATCCCTGTAACCCCCCGACACCCCCTCCCTATCTCTGTAACCCCCCTACACCCCCTCCCTATCCCTGTAACACCCGACACCCCCTCCCTATCTCTGTAACCCCCCTACACACCCTCCCTAGCTCTGTAACCCCCCTACACCCCCTCACTATATCTGTAACCACCCTACACCCCCTCCCTATCTCTGTAACCCCCCCTACACCCCCCTCCCAATCTCTGTAACCCCCCCTAAACCCCCTCCCCTATCCCTGTAACCCCCTACACCCACTCCCTATCTCTGTAAGCCCCCTGCACCCCCTCCCTGTCCCTGTAACCCCCTACACCCCCTCCCTATCTCTGTAACCCCACTACACCCCCCTCCCTATCCCTGTAACCCCCCTACACCCCCCTCCCTATCTGTGTAACCCCCCTACACCCCCTCCCTATCTCTGTAACCCCCCTACACCCCCTCCCTATCTCTGTAACCCCCCTATACTCCCTCCCTATCCCTGTAACCCCCCTACACCCCCTCCCTATCTCTGTAACCCCCCCTACACCCCCTCCCTATCCCTGTAACCCCCTACACCCCCTCCCTATCTCTGTAACCCCCTACACCCCCTCCCTATCTCTGTAACCCCCTACACCCCCTCCCGATCTCTGTAACCCCCCTACACCCCCTCCCTATCTCTGTAACCCCGCTACACCCCCCTCCCTCTCCCTGTAACCCCCCTACACCCCCCTCCCTATCTCTGTAACCCCCCTACACCCCCCTCCCTCTCCCTGTAACCCCCCTACACCCCCTCCCTATCTCTGTAACCCCCCTACACCCCCTCCCTGTCCCTGTAACCCCCTACACCCTCCCTATCTCTGTAACCCCCTACACCCCCTCCCTATCTCTGTAACCCCCTACACCCCCTCCCTATCTCTGTAACCCCCTACACCCCCTCCCTATCCCTGTAACCCCCCTACACACCCTCCCTATCTCTGTAACTCCCCTACACACCCCTCCCTATCTCTGTAACCCCCCTTACACCCCCTCCCTATCTCTGTAACCCCCCTGCACCCCCTCCCTATCTCTGTAACCCCCTACACCCCCTCCCTATCTCTGTAACCCCCCTACACCCCCTCCCTATCCCTGTAACCCCCCTACAGCCCCTCCCTATCCCTGTACTCCCCTACACCCCCCTCCCTATCCCTGTAACCCCCCTACACCCCCTCCCTATCCCTGTAACCCCCTTAACCCTCTCCCTATCCCTGTAACCCCCCTACACCCCCTCACTGTCTCTGTAACCCCCTACACCCCCTCCCTGTCTCTGTAACCCCCTACACCCCCTCCCTGTCTCTGTAACCCCCCTACACCCCCTCCCTAACTCTGTAACCCCCCTACAACCCCTCCCTATCTCTGTAACCCCCTTACACCCCCCTCCCTAACTCTGTAACCCCCCTACAACCCCTCTCTATCTCTGTAACCCCCTACAACCCCTCCCTATCTCTGTAACCCCCCTACAACCCTTCCCTATCTCTGTAACCCCCTACACCCCCACCCTATCTCTGTAACCCCCCTACACCCCCTCCCTATCCCTGTAACCCCCCTACAGCCCCTCCCTATCCCTGTACCCCCCTACACCCCCCTCCCTATCCCTGTAACCCCCTACACTCCCTCCCTATCCTGTAACCCCCTTAACCCTCTCCCTATCCCTGTAACCCCCCTACACCCCCTCCCTGTCTCTGTAACCCCCTTACACCCCCCTCCCTAAATCTGTAACCCCCCTACAACCCCTCCCTATCTCTGTAACCCCCCTACACCCCTCTCTATCTCTGTAACCCCCCTACAACCCCTCCCTATCTCTGTAACCCCCCTACACCCCCTCCCTATCTCTGTAACCCCCCTACATCCTCTCCCTATCTCTGTAACCCCCCTACACCCCTCCTATCCCTGTAACCCCCTACACCCCCTCACAATTTCTGTAACCCCCTACACCCCCTCCCTATCCCTGTAACCCCCCTACAACCCCCTCCCTATCTCTGTAACCCCCTACACCCCCTCCCTACATCTGTAACCCCCTACACCCCCTCCCTATCCCTGTAACCCCTACACCCCCTCCCTGTCCCTGTACCCCCCTACACCCCCTCCCTATCTCTGTAACCCCCCTCCCTCCCCTACACCCCCTCCCTATCTCTGTAACCCCCTCCCTCCCCACAACCCCCTCCCTATCCCTGTAACCCCCTACACCCCTCCCTATCTCTGTAACCCCCTACACCCCCTCCCTATCTCTGTAACCCCCCTACACCCCCTCCCTATCCCTGTAACCCCCCTACACCCCCTCCCCTATCTCTGTAACCCCCCTACACCCCCTCCCTATCCCTGTAACCCCCCTACACCCCCTCCCTATCTCTGTAACCCCCCTACACCCCCTCCCTATCTCTGTCACCCCCTACACCCCCCTCCCTCTCCCTGAAACACCCCTACACCCCCTCCCTATCTCTGTAACCCCCTACACCCCCTCCCTATCTCTGTAACCCCCTACACCCCCTCCCTATCTCTGTAACCCCCTACACCCCCTCCCTATCTCTGTAACCCCCTACACCCCCTCCCTATCCCTGTAACCCCCTACACCCCCTCCCTATCTCTGTAACCCCCCTACACCCTCTCGCTGTCCCTGTAACCCCCTACACCCCCACCCTATCCCTGTAACCCCCCTACACCCCCTCCCTATCTCTGTAACCCCTACACCCCCTCCCTATCTCTGTAACCCCCTACACCCCCTCCCTATCACTGTAACCCCCCTACACCCCCTCCCTATCTCTTAACCCCCCTACACCCTCTCCTATCTCTGTAACCCCCTACACCCCCTCCCTATCTCTGTAACCCCCCTACACCCCCTCCCTATCTCTGTAACCCCCTACACCCCCTCCCTATCTCTGTAACCCCCTACACCCCCCTCCCTATCTCTGTAACCCCCTACACCCCCTCCCTATCTCTGTAACCCCCTACACACCCTCCCTATCTCTGTAACCCCCCTACACCCCCTCCCTATCTCTGTAAGCCCCCCTGCACCCCCTCCCTATCTCTGTAACCCCCTACACCCCCCTCCCTATCTCTGTAACCCCCTACACCCCCTCCCTATCCCTGTAACCCCCCTACACCCCCTCCCTATCTCTGTAACCGCCTACACCCCCTCCCTATCTCTGTAACCCCCCTACACCCCCCTCCCTATCTCTGTAACCCCCTACACCCCCTCCCTATCCCTGTAACCCCCCTACACTCCCTCCCTATCTCTGTAACCGCCTACACCCCCTCCTATCTCTGTAACACCCCTACACCCCCTCCCTATCTCTGTAACCCCCTAGACCCCCTCCCTATCTCTGTAACCCCCCCTACACCCCCTCCCTATCTCTGTAACCCCCTACACCCCCCTCCCTATCTCTGTAATCCCCCTGCACCCCCTCCCTATCTCTGTAACCCCCTACACCCCCTCCCTATCTCTGTAACCCCCCTAAACCCCCTCCTATCCTTGTAACCCCCCTACACCCCCTCCCTATCTCTGTAACTCCCTACACCCCCTCCCTATCCCTGTAACCCCCCTACACCCCCCTCCCTATCCTTGTAACCCCCCTACACCCCCTCCCTATCCCTGTAACCCCCCTACAACCCCCTCCCTATCCCTGTAACCCCCTACACCCCCTCCCTATCTCTGTAACCCCCTTACACCCCCTCCCTATCTCTGTAACCCCCTACACCCCCTCCCTATCTCTGTAACCCCCCTAATCCCCCTCCCTATCCTTGTAACCCCCTACACCCCCCTTCCCTATCCTGTAACCCCCCTACACCCCCCTCCCTATCCTTGTAACCCCCCCTACACCCCCCTCCCTATCCCTGTAACCCCCCTACAACCCCTCCCTATCTCTGTAACCCCCTACACCCCCTCCCTATCTCTGTAACCCCCTTACACCCCCCTCCCTATCTCTGTAACCCCCTACACCCCCTCCCTATCCCTGTAACCCCCCTACACCCCCTCCCTATCTCTGTAACCCCCCTACACACCCCTCCTATCTCTGTAACCCCCTACACCCCCTCACTATCTCTGTAACCCCCCTACACCCCCCTCCCTATCCCTGTACCCCCTACACCCCACTCCCTATCCCTGTAACCTCCCTACACCCCCTCCCTATCCCTGTAACCCCCCTACACCCCCTCCCTATCCCTGTAACCCCCTACATCCCCTCCCTATCTCTGTAACCCCCTCCACTCCCTCCCTATCCCTGTAACCCCCTACACCCCCTCCCTATCCCTGTAACCCCCATACACCCCCTCCCTATCTCTGTAACCCCCTACACCCCCCTCCCTATCCCTGTAACCCCCCTACACCCCCTCCCTCTCTCTGTAACCCCCCTACACCCCCCTCCCTATCCCTGTAACCCCCTACACCCCTCCCTATCCCTGTAACCCCCTACACCCCCTCCCTATCTCTGTAACCCCCTACACCCCCTCCCTATCTCTGTAACCCCCCTACACCCCCCTCCCAATCTCTGTAACCCCCCTACACCCCCTCCCTATCTCTGTAACCCCCCTACACCCCCCTCCCTATCCCTGTAACCCCCCTACACCCCCTCCCTATCTCTGTAACCCCCTACACCCCCTCCCTATCTCTGTAACCCACTACACCCCCTCCCTATCCCTATAACCCCCCTACACCCCCTCCCTATCCCTGTAACCCCCTACACCCTCTCCCTATCTCTGTAACCCCCCTACACCCCCTCCCTATCTCTGTAACCCCCTACACCCCCTCCCTATCCCTATAACCCCCCTACACCCCCCTCCCTATCTCTGTAACCCCCCTACACCCCCCTCCCTATCCCTGTAACCCCCTACACACCCTCCCTATCCCTGTAACACCCTACACCCCCCTCCCTATCTCTGTAACCCCCCTACACTCCCTCCCTATCTCTGTAACCCCCCTTCAACCCCCTCCCTATCCCTGTAACCCCTCTACACCCCCCTCCCTATCCCTGTAACCCCCTACACCCCCCTCCCTATCCTGTAACCCCCTACACCCCCTCCCTATCTCTGTAACCCCCTCCACTCCTCCCTATCTCTGTAACCCCCTACACCCCCTCCCTATCCCTGTAACCCCCCTGCACCCCCTCCCTATCTCTGTAAGCCCCCTGCACCCCCCTCCCTATCCCTGTAACCCCTCTACACGCCCTCCCTATTCCTGTAACCCCCTACACCCCCTCCCTATTCCTGTAACCCCCCTACACCCCCTCCCTGTCTCTGTAACGCCCTACACCCCCTCCCTATCTCTGTAACCCCCTACAACCCCCTCCCTATCTCTGTAAGCCCCTGCACCCCCTCCCTATCTCTGTAAGCCCCCTGCACCCCCTCCCTATCTCTGTAACCCCCTACACCCCTCCCTATCTCTGTAACCCCCTACACCCCCTCCCTATCTCTGTAACCCCCCTACACCCCCTCCCTATCTCTATAACTCCCCCTACACCCCCTCCCTGTCCCTGTAACACCCCTACACCCCCTCCCTATCCCTGTAACCCCCCTACATCCCCTCCCTATCCCTGTAACCCCCTCCACTCCCTCCCTATCCCTGTAACCCCCTACACCCCCTCCCTATCCCTGTAACCCCCTACACCCCCTCCCTATCTCTGTAACCCCCCTACACCCCCTCCCTATCTCTGTAACCCCCCTACACCCCCCTCCCTATCTCTGTAACCCCCCTACACCCCCCTCCCTATCCCTGTAACCCCCTACACCCCCTCCCTATCCCTGTAACCCCCCTACACCCCCTCCCTATCCCTGTAACCCCCCTACACCCCCCTCCCTATCCCTGTAACCCCCCTACACCCCCTCCCTATCTCTGTAACCCCCCTACACCCCCCTCCCTATCCCTGTAACCCCCTACACCCCCTCCCTATCTCTGTAACCCCCCTACACCCCCCTCCCTATCCCTGTAACCCCCCTACACCCCCTCCCTATCTCTGTAACCCCCTACACTCCCTCCCTATCTCTGTAACCCCCCTAACACCCCCTCCCTATCCCTGTAACCCCTCTACACCCCCTCCCTATCCCTGTAACCCCCCTACACCCCCTCCCTATCTCTGTAACCCCCCTACACTCCCTCCCTATCTCTG
The DNA here is from genome assembly GCF_047496795.1 of Chiloscyllium punctatum. Classification (NCBI taxonomy): domain Eukaryota; kingdom Metazoa; phylum Chordata; class Chondrichthyes; order Orectolobiformes; family Hemiscylliidae; genus Chiloscyllium; species Chiloscyllium punctatum. The sequence goes on along the minus strand of NC_092772.1, from coordinate 71,725 downwards.
TAACCCCCCTAACACCCCCTCCCTATCCCTGTAACCCCTCTACACCCCCTCCCTATCTCTGTAACCCCCTACACCCCCCTCCCTATCTCTGTAACCCCCCTGCACCCCCTCCCTATCTCTGTAACCCCCTACACCCCCTCCCTATCTCTGTAACCCCCCTACACCCCCTCCCTATCTCTGTAACCCCCCTACACCCCTCCCTATCTCTGTAACCCCCCTACACCCCCTCCCTATCCCTGTAACCCCCCTACAACCCTCCCTATCTCTGTAACCCCCCTACACCCCCTCCCTATCCCTGTAACCCCCCTACACCCCCTCCCTATCTCTGTAACCCCCCTACACCCCCTCCCTATCTCTGTAACCCCCCTACACCCCCTCCCTATCTCTGTCACCCCCTACATCCTCTCCCTATCTCTGTAACCCCCCTTCACCCCCTCCCTATCCCTGTAACCCCCTACACCCCCTCACAATTTCTGTAACCCCCTACACCCCCTCCCTATCCCTGTAACCCCCCTACACCCCCTCCCTATCTCTGTAACCCCCTACACCCCCTCCCTATCCCTGTAACCCCCTACACCCCCTCCCTATCCCTGTAACCCCCTACACCCCTCCCTGTCTCTGTAACGCCCTACACCCCCTCCCTATCTCTGTAACCCCCCTACACCCCCTCCCTATCCCTGTAACCCCCTACACCCCCTCACAATTTCTGTAACCCCCTACACCCCCTCCCTATCCCTGTAACCCCCCTACACCCCCTCCCTATCTCTGTAACCCCCCTACACCCCCTCCCTATCCCTGTAACCCCCCTACACCCCCTCCCTATCCCTGTAACCCCCCTACACCCCTCCCTATCTCTGTAACCCCCCTACACACCCTCCCTATCCCTGTAACCCCCCTACACCCCCTCCCTATCCTGTAACCCCCCTACACCCCCTCCCTATCTCTGTAACCCCCTACACCCCCCTCCCTATCCCTGTAACCCCCCTACAACCCCCCTCCCTATCTCTGTAACCCCCCTACACCCCCTCCCTATCCCTGTAACCCCCCTACACCCCCTCCCTATCCCTGTAACCCCCCTACACCCCTCCCTATCTCTGTAACCCCCCTACACCCCCTCCCTATCTCTGTAACCCCCCTACACCCCCTCCCTATCCCTGTAACCCCCTACACCCCCTCACAATTTCTGTAACCCCCTACACCCCCTCCCTATCCCTGTAACCCCCTACACCCCCTCCCTATCTCTGTAACCCCCCCTACACCCCCCTCCCTATCTCTGTAACCCCCCTACACCCCCTCCCTATCTCTGTAACCCCCTACACCCCCTCCCTATCCCTGTAACCCCCCTACACCCCCTCCCTATCCCTGTAACCCCCTACACCCCCTCCCTGTCTCTGTAACGCCCTACACCCCCTCCCTATCTCTGTAACCCCCCTACACCCCCCTCCCTATCTCTGTAACCCCCCTACACCCCCTCCCTATCTCTGTAACCCCTCTACACCCCTCCCTATCTCTGTAACCCCCCTACACCCCTTCCCTATCTCTGTAACCCCCTACACCCTCTCCCTATCCCTGTAACCCCCTACACCCCCCTCCCTATCTCTGTAACCCCCCTACACCCCCTCCCTATCCCTGTAACCCCCCTACACCCCCTCCTTATCCCTGTAACCCCCCTACACCCCCTCCATATCCCTGTAACCCCCCTACACCCCCTCCCTATCTCTGTAACCCCCCCTACACCCCCTCCCTATCTCTGTAACCCCCTACACCCCCCTCCCTATCTCTGTAACCCTCCTACACCCCCTCCCTATCTCTGTAACCCCCTACACCCCCTCCCTATCTCTGTAACCCCCCTACACCCCTTCCCTATCTCTGTAACCCCCTACACCCCCCTCCCTATCCCTGTAACCCCCCTACACCCCCCTCCCTATCTCTGTAACCCCTACACCCCCCTCCCTATCTCTGTAACCCCCCTACACCCCCTCCCTATCCCTGTAACCCCCCCTACACCCCCTCCCTATCCCTGTAACCCCCCTACACCCCCTCCCTATCTCTGTAACCCCCTACACCCTCTCCCTATCCCTGTAACCCCCTACACCCCCTCCCTATCTCTGTAACCCCCTACACCCCCTCCCTATCTCTGTAACCCCTACACCCCCTCCCTATCCCTGTAACCCCCCTACACCCCTCCCTATCTCTGTAACCCCCCCCTACACCCCCTCCTTATCTCTGTAACCCCCCTACACCCCCTCCCTATCTCTGTAACCCCCTACACCCCCTCCCTATCTCTGTAACCCCCTACACCCCCTCCCTATCTCTGTAACCCCCCTACACCCCCTCCCTATCCCTGTAACCCCCCTACACCCCCACCCTATCTCTGTAACCCCCCCACACCCCCTCCCTATCTCTGTAACCCCCCTACACCCCCACCCTATCTCTGTAACCCCCCCACACCCCCTCCCTATCTCTGTAACCCCCTACACCCCCTCCTTATCTCTGTAACCCCCCTACACCCCCTCCCTATCTCTGTAACCCCCCTACACCCCCTCCCTATCTCTGTAACCCCCCTACACCCCCTCCCTATCTCTGTAACCCCCCCACACCCCCTCCCAGTCTGTGTTTGATGGATCTGGGTTGTGAATGGTGTTCTGTGAGTGAGCGCCAGGGGGCAGTGGTGAGCTGTGCTGATCCCAGTTCCCCTCCACCCCCCAACCCCCCACCCCCCCACCCCCCCCACCCCACCCCGTCTGGCCGCGGGGGGGGGGGGGGGGGGTTCCTTGAGCCACATTTTGGCGTTACGCCAGATCAGAGAGGAACTCGCCGTTGGGCGGATTGACCAATCCCTGGGTCAGCGTGGGCCAGCATTTCCTGTTACCCAACCCATCCACCCCCCGCTGCACACACACACACACACACAGAGGGTAGAGGGAGCTTTACTCTGTGTCTAACCCCGTGCTGTCTCTGTCCCTGGGAGGGGGGACAGTGTAGAGGGAGCTTTACTCTGTATCTAACCCCGTGCTGTCCCTGTCCCTGGGATGGGGGGGGACAGTGTAGAGGGAGCTTTACTCTGTATCTAACCCCGTGCTGTCCCTGTCCCTGGGATGGGGGGGACAGTGTAGAGGGAGCTTTACTCTGTATCTAACCCCGTGCTGTCCCTGTCCCTGGGATTGGGGGGGGGACAGTGTAGAGGGAGCTTTACTCTGTATCTAACCCCGTGCTGTCCCTGTCCCTGGGATGGGGGCACAGTGTAGAGGGAGCTTTACTCTGTATCTAACCCCGTGCTGTCCCTGTCTCTGGGATGGGGGTGACAGTGTAGAGGGAGCTTCACTCTGTATCTAACCCCGTGCTGTCCCTGTCTCTGGGATGGGGGTGACAGTGTAGAGGGAGCTTTACCCTGTATCTAACCCCGTGCTGTCCCCAGGATGGGGGGCACAGTGTAGAGGGAGCTTTACTCTGTATCTAACGCCGTGCTGTCCCTGTCCCTGGGATGGGGGGGACAGTGTAGAGGGAGCTTTACTCTGTATCTAACCCCGTGCTGTCCCTGTCCCTGGGATGGGAGGGACAGTGTAGAGGGAGTTTTACTCTGTATCTAACCCCGTGCTGTCCCTGAGAGTGTTTGATGGGGGGGAGACAGTGTAGAGGGAGCTTTACTCTGTATCTAACCCCGTGCTGTCCCTGTCCCTAGGATTGGGGGTGACAGTGTAGAGGGAGCTTTACTCTGTATCTAACCCCGTGCTGTCCCTGTCCCTGGGATGGGGGTGACAGTGTAGAGGGAGCTTTACTCTGTATCTAACCCCGTGCTGTCCCTGTCCCTGGGATGGGGGGGGACTGTGTAGAGGGAGCTTACTCTGTACCTGACCCCGTGCTGTCCCTGTCCCTGTCCCTGGGATGGGGGGACAGTGTAGAGGAAGCTTTACTCTGTATCTAACCCCGTGCTGTCCCTGTCTCTGGGATGGGGAGGACAGTGTAGAGGGAGCTTTACTCTGTATCTAACCCCGTGCTGTCCCTGTCTCTGGGATGGGGGGGACAGTGTAGAGGGAGCTTTACTCTGTATCTGACCCCGTACTGTCCCTGACCCTGGATTGGGGGGGGACAGTGTAGAGGAGCTTTACTCTGTATCTAACCCTGTGCTGTCCCTGTCCCTGGGATGGAGGAGGGTGACAGTGTAGAGGGAGCTGGGTTCCTGTTGATATCCCTTGCAGAGGCAGGATGGGTAGCGACGGAGTGAGATCCTTCCCCCCCACCTCACCCCCATCCCCCCACCCCGTGGTGTTTCCAGAATCTTCTGTGTCGGTTGGGCCGTGCGGCGCCGGATTTCCTCAGAATGGGGAAGTGAGGTGTAGAGGGAGCCCGGAGATAACCATCGCAGCGCGGGTGCCTTCTCAGAGCCTCCCTTCCCCATGGCCAGCCTCAACCAGCCGTCCCAGGCCATGGGGAGGGGAGGGAAGGTGTCCGTCCTCCTCCCCCACTCCCCTCTGCGTCTCTGCACTTACCGCCACATCCCCCCCTCCTCCTCCCTACTCGAGCCCCCCCCCCCCCCACACCCTCCGTCCGGGTCTCCCTCCTCTCCCTCGCTTCATCCACCCCTCCCCCCAACCCGGTCGGCTCCAGAACCCCACCGTTCCGAGTCGTCGTGGGAGGGAGGAAGGCCCCCTCATTCGACTCCCGGTGAGTCCATGCCCCAACCAAGTCACCCTCGCCCTCATCAGACTGTCCCTCTGTCCCAGGACCAGGCAGGTGACCCTTCTCTGGGCTGCCCCCCCTGGTCTATCCCTGCTTGGATACGGGGCCCTGAAACTGTTCACAATGTCCCAGCGGGTCTCTGTCCTGTGCCTTGTACAATGTTAGTAACTCCCTCCCTGGGAAACACAGGCTAACGTTCCCCTTTACCTTCCCTATGACCCACTGAACC
>NC_092772.1:37841-66716 GCF_047496795.1 Chiloscyllium punctatum | reverse complement strand
TTAATATCCCACCCAGTCTAATCCCACTCTCCCCCCCTCCCACTCCCTTTAATATCCCACCCAGTCTAATCCCACTCTCCCCCCTCACTCCCCTCTCCCTTTAATATCCCACCCAGTCTAATCCCACTCTCCCCCCTCACTCCCCACTCCCTTTAATATCCCCCCCAGTCTAATCCCACTCTCCCCCCTCACTCCCCTCTCCCTTTAATATCCCACCCAGTCTAATCCCACTCTCCCCCCACACTCCCCCCTCCCTTTAATATCCCACCCAGTCTAATCCCACTCTCCCCCCCTCACTCCCTTTAATATCCCACCCAGTCTAATCCCACTCTCCCCCTCACTCCCCACTCCCTTTAATATCCCACCCAGTCTAATCCCACTCTCCCCCCTCACTCCCTTTAATATCCCACCCAGTCTAATCCCACTCTCCCCCTCACTCCCCGCTCCCTTTAATATCCCACCCAGTCTAATCCCACTCTCCCCCTCACTCCCCACTCCTTTAATATCCCACCCAGTCTAATCCCACTCTCCCCCCTCACTCCCCGCTCCCCTTTAATATCCCACCCAGTCTAATCCCACTCTCCCCCCACACTCCCCCCTCCCTTTAATATCCCACCCAGTCTAATCCCACTCTCCCCCCTCACTCCCTTTAATATCCCACCCAGTCTAATCCCACTCTCCCCCTCACTCCCCACTCCCTTTAATATCCCACCCAGTCTAATCCCACTCTCCCCCTCACTCCCCACTCCCTTTAATATCCCACCCAGTCTAATCCCACTCTCCCCCCTCACTCCCCACTCCCTTTAATATCCCACCCAGTCTAATCCCACTCTCCCCCCTCACTCCCTTTAATATCCCACCCAGTCTAATCCCACTCTCTCCCCACTCCCTTTAATATCCCACCCAGTCTAATCCCACTCTCCCCCTCACTCCCCACTCCCTTTAATATCCCACCCAGTCTAATCCCACTCTCCCCCCTCACTCCCCGCACCCTTTAATATCCCACCCAGTCTAATCCCACTCTCCCCCCTCACTCCCTTTAATATCCCACCCAGTCTAATCCCACTCTCCCCCCTCACTCCCTTTAATATCCCACCCAGTCTAATCCCACTCTCCCCCTCACACCCCACTCCCTTTAATATCCACCCAGTCTAATCCCACTCTCCCCCTCACTCCCCACTCCCTTTAATATCCCACCCAGTCTAATCCCACTCTCCCCCTCACTCCCCACTCCCTTTAATATCCCACCCAGTCTAATCCCACTCTCCCCTCACTCCCCACTCCCTTTAATATCCCACCCAGTCTAATCCCACTCTCCCCCTCACTCCCCCTCCCTTTAATATCCCACCCAGTCTAATCCCACTCTCCCCTCACTCCCCACTCCCTTTAATATCCCACCCAGTCTAATCCCACTCTCCCCCCTCACTCCCCACTCCCTTTAATATCCCCCCCAGTCTAATCCCACTCTCCCCCCTCACTCCCCACTCCCTTTAATATCCCACCCACTCTAATCCCACTCTTCCCCTTCACTCCCTTTAATATCCCACCCAGTCTAATCCCACTCTCCCCCTCACTCCCCACTCCCTTTAATATCCCACCCAGTCTAATCCCACTCTTCCCCTTCACCTCCCTTTAATATCCCCACCCAGTCTAATCCCACTCTCCCCCCTCACTCCCCGCACCCTTTAATATCCCACCCAGTCTAATCCCACTCTCCCCCCTCACTCCCTTTAATATCCCACCCAGTCTAATCCCACTCTCCCCACATTCCCCACTCCCTTTAATATCCCACCCAGTCTAATCCCACTCTCCCCCTCACTCCCCACTCCCTTTAATATCCCACCCAGTCTAATCCCACTCTCCCCCCCTCACTCCCTTTAATATCCCACCCAGTCTAATCCCACTCTCCCCCCTCACTCCCTTTAATATCCCACCCAGTCTAATCCCACTCTCCCCCCTCACTCCCCACTCCCTTTAATATCCCACCCAGTCTATCCCACTCTCCCCCCTCACTCCCTTTAATATCCCACCCAGTCTAATCCCACTCTCCCCCCTCACTCCCTTTAATATCCCACCCAGTCTAATCCCACTCTCCCCCCTCACTCCCTTTAATATCCCACCCAGTCTAATCCCACTCTCCCCCACATTCCCCACTCCCTTTAATATCCCACCCAGTCTAATTCCACTCTCCCCCCTCACTCTCTGCTCCCTTTAATATCCCACCCAGTCTAATCCCACTCTCCCCCCCTCACTCCCCCCTCCCTTTAATATCCCACCCAGTCTAATCCCACACTCCCCCTCACTCCCCCACTCCCTTTCATATCCCACCCAGTCTAATCCCACTCTCTCCCTCACTCCCCACTCCCTTTAATATCCCACCCAGTCTAATCCCACTCTCCCCCCTCACTCCCCACTCCCTTTAATATCCCACCCAGTCTAATCCCACTCTCCCCCCTCACTCCCCACTCCCTTTAATATCCCACCCAGTCCTAATCCCACTCTCTCCCTCACTCCCCACTCCCTTTAATATCCCACCCAGTCTAATCCCACTCTCCCCCTCACTCCCCACTCCCTTTAATATCCCACCCAGTCTAATCCCACTCTCCCCCCTCACTCCCCACTCCCTTTAATATCCCACCCAGTCTAATCCCACTCTCCCCCTCACTCCCCACTCCCTTTAATATCCCACCCAGTCTAATCCCACCTCTCCCCCCTCACTCCCTTTAATATCCCACCCAGTCTAATCCCACTCTCCCCCTCACTCCCCACTCCCTTTAATATCCCACCCAGTCTAATCCCACTCTCCCCCCCTCACTCCCTGCTCCCTTTAATATCCCACCCAGTCTAATCCCACTCTCCCCCCCTCACTCCGCACTCCCTTTAATATCCCACCCAGTCTAATCCCACTCTCCCCCCCTCACTCCCCACTCCCTTTAATATCCCACCCAGTCTCATCCCACTCTCCCCCTCACTCCCCCCTCCCTTTAATATCCCACCCAGTCTAATCCCACTCTCATCCCTCACTCCCCGCTCCCTTTAATATCCCACCCAGTCTAATCCCACTCTCCCTACTCCTTTTAATATCCCACCCAGTCTAATCCCACTCTCCCCCCTCACTCCCCACTCCCTTTAATATCCCACCCAGTCTAATCCCACTCTCCCCCCCTCACTCCCCCACTCCCTTTAATATCCCCCCCAGTCTAATCCCACTCTCCCCCCTCACTCCCCACTCCCTTTAATATCCCACCCAGTCTAATCCCACTCTCCCCCTCACTCCCTTTAATATCCCACCCAGTCTAATCCCACTCTCCCCCTCACTCCCCACTCTCTTTAATATCCCACCCAGTCTAATCCCACTGTCCCCCCTCACTCCCTTTAATATCCCACCCAGTCTAATCCCACTCTCCCCCCACATTCCCCACTCCCTTTAATATCCCACCCAGTCTAATCCCACTCTCCCCCTCACTCCCCACTCCCTTTAATATCCCACCCAGTCTAATCCCACTCTCCCCCCTCACTCCCTTTAATATCCCACCCAGTCTAATCCCACTCTCCCCCCTCACTCCCCACTCCCTTTAATATCCCACCCAGTCTAATCCCACTCTCCCCCCTCACTCCCTTTAATATCCCACCCAGTCTAATCCCACTCTCCCCCCTCACTCCCTTTAATATCCCACCCAGTCTAATCCCACTCTCCCCCCTCACTCCCTGCTCCCTTTAATATCCCACCCAGTCTAATCCCACTCTCCCCCCCTCACTCCCTGCTCCCTTTAATAACCCACCCAGTCTAATCCCACTCTCCCCCTCACTCCCCGCACCCTTTAATATCCCACCCAGTCTAATCCCACTCTCCCCCCTCACTCCCCACACCCTTTAATATCCCACCCAGTCTAATCCCACTCTCCCCCTCACTCCCCACTCCCTTTAATATCCCACCCAGTCTAATCCCACTCTCCCCCCCTCACTCCCCGCTCCCTTTAATATCCCACCCAGTCTAATCCCACTCTCCCCCACATTCCCCACTCCCTTTAATATCCCACCCCAGTCTAATCCCACTCTCCCCCTCACTCACCACTCCCTTTAATATCCCACCCAGTCTAATCCCACTCTCCCCCTCACTCACCACTCCCTTTAATATCCCACCCAGTCTAATCCCACTCTCCCCCCTCACTCCCTTTAATATCCCACCCAGTCTAATCCCACTCTCCCCCCTCACTCCCTTTAATATCCCACCCAGTCTAATCCCACTCTCCCCCCTCACTCCCCACTCCCTTTAATATCCCACCCAGTCTAATCCCACTCTCTCCCTCACTCCCCACTCCCTTTAATATCCCACCCAGTCTAATCCCACTCTCCCCCTCACTCCCCACTCCCTTTAATATCCCACCCAGTCTAATCCCACTCTCTCCCTCACTCCCCACTCCCTTTAATATCCCACCCAGTCTAATCCCACTCTCCCCCTCACTCCCCACTCCCTTTAATATCCCCCCCAGTCTAATCCCACTCTCCCCCCTCACTCCCCACTCCCTTTAATATCCCACCCAGTCTAATCCCACTCTCCCCCTCACTCCCCACTCCCTTTAATATCCCCCCCAGTCTAATCCCACTCTCCCCCCTCACTCCCCACTCCCTTTAATATCCCACCCAGTCTAATCCCACTCTCTCCCTCACTCCCTGCTCGCTTTAATATCCCACCCAGTCTAATCCCACTCTCCCCCTCACTCCCCACTCCCCTTTAATATCCCACCCAGTCTAATCCCACTCTCCCCCCTCACTCCCTTTAATATCTCACCCAGTCTAATCCCACTCTCCCCCCTCACTCCCTGCTCCCTTTAATATCCCACCCAGTCTAATCCCACTCTCCCCCCTCACTCCCCACTCCCTTTAATATCCCACCCAGTCTAATCCCACTCTCCCCCCTCACTCCCCACTCCCTTTAATGTCCCACCCAGTCTAATCCCACTCTCCCCCCTCACTCCCCGCTCCCTTTAATATCCCACCCAGTCTAATCCCACTCTCCCCCCTCACTCCCTTTAATATCCCACCCAGTCTAATCCCACTCTCCCCCCTCACTCCCTGCTCCCTTTAATATCCCACCCAGTCTAATCCCACTCTCCCCCCCTCACTCCCCACTCCCTTTAATATCCCACCCAGTCTAATCCCACTCTCCCCCCTCACTCCCCACTCCCTTTAATGTCCCACCCAGTCTAATCCCACTCTCCCCCCCTCATTCCCCGCTCCCTTTAATATCCCACCCAGTCTAATCCCACTCTCCCCCCTCACTCCCTGCTCCCTTTAATATCCCACCCAGTCTAATCCCACTCTCCCCCCTCACTCCCCACTCCCTTTAATATCCCACCCAGTCTCATCCCACTCTCCCCCTCACTCCCCCCTCCCTTTAATATCCCACCCAGTCTAATCCCACTCTCATCCCTCACTCCCCGCTCCCTTTAATATCCCACCCAGTCTAATCCCACTCTCCCTACTCCTTTTAATATCCCACCCAGTCTAATCCCACTCTCCCCCCTCACTCCCCACACCCTTTAATATCCCACCCAGTCTAATCCCACTCTCCCACCTCACTCCCCACACCCTTTAATATCCCACCCAGTCTAATCCCATTCTCCCACCTCACTCCCCACACCCTTTAATATCCCACCCAGTCTAATCCCACTCTCCCCCCTCACTCCCCGCTCCCTTTAATATCCCACCCAGTCTAATCCCACTCTCCCACCTCACTCCCCACACCCTTTAATATCCCACCCAGTCTAATCCCATTCTCCCACCTCACTCCCCACACCCTTTAATATCCCACCCAGTCTAATCCCACTCTCCCCCTCACTCCCCACTCCCTTTAATATCCCACCCAGTCTAATCCCACTCTCCCCCCTCACTCCCCGTTCCCTTTAATATCCCACCCAGTCTAATCCCACTCTCCCTCCTCACGCCCCACTCCCTTTAATATCCCACCCAGTCTAATCCCACTCTCCCCCTCACTCCCCACTCCCTTTAATATCCCACCCAGTCTAATCCCACTCTCCCCCTCACGCCCCACTCCCTTTAATATCCCACCCAGTCTAATCCCACTCTCCCCCCTCACGCCCCACTCCCTTTAATATCCCACCCAGTCTAATCCCACTCTCCCCCCTCACTCACCACTCCCTTTAATATCCCACCCAGTCTAATCCCACTCTCCCCCTCACTCCCCGCTCCCTTTAATATCCCACCCAGTCTAATCCCACTCTCCCCCTCACTCCCCGCTCCCTTTAATATCCCACCCAGTCTAATCCCACTCTCCCCCCTCACTCCCTTTAATATCCCACCCAGTCTAATCCCACTCTCCCCCTCACTCCCCGCTCCCTTTAATATCCCACCCAGTCTAATCCCACTCTCCCCCCTCACTCCCTTTAATATCCCACCCAGTCTAATCCCACTCTCCCCCTCACTCCCCACTCCCTTTAATATCCCACCCAGTCTAATCCCACTCTCCCCCTCACTCCCCACTCCCTTTAATATCCCACCCAGTCTAATCCCACTCTCCCCCCTCACTCCCCACTCCCTTTAATATCCCACCCAGTCTAATCCCACTCTCCCCCTCACTCCCCCCCTCCCTTTAATATCCCACCCAGTCTAATCCCACCCTCCCCCTCACTCCCCGCTCCCTTTAATGTCCCACTTTGATGGGGGGACAGTGTAGAGGGAGCTTTACTCTGTATCTAACCCCGTGCTGTCCCTGTCCCTGGGATGGTTTGTTGGAGGGACAGTGTAGAGGGAGCTTTACTCTGTATCTAACCCCGCGCTGTCCCTGTCCCTGGAATGGTTTGTTGGAGGGACAGTGTAGAGGGAGCTTTCCCCTGTATCTAACCCCGTGCTGTCCCTGTCCCTGGGTGTTTGATGGGGGGACAGTGTAGAGGGAGCTTTACTCTGTATCTAACCCCGTGCTGTCCCTGTCCTGGGAGTGTTTAATGGGGGGACAGTGTAGAGGGGGCTTTACTCCGTATCTAACCCCGTGCTGTCCCTGTCCCTGGGTGTTTGATGGGGGGACAGTGTAGAGGGAGCTTTACCCTGTATCTAACCCCGTGCTGTCCCTGTCCTGGGAGTGTTTGATGGGGGGACAGTGTAGAGGGAGCTTTACTCTGTATCTAACCCCGTGCTGTCCCTGTCCTGGGAGTGTTTAATGGGGGGACAGTGTAGAGGGAGCTTTACTCTTTATCTCCCCCTCGCCATCTGGTTCCAGTTGATGTTAAATCCGTCAGGAATTATTGCAGCTGGTTTTTTTCAGGAATTATACAAAGTAAATAAAAATTTTATGTGGAAATTATGTGTTCGGCCAAAGTGCATAAGTGGGAATGGGAACCACATTGCTGACATTGTCCATGTTCCGATTAGGCCTCAGGCTCAACAGGGCTGAATATTTCCAACTTTGTCGTCTTGGAGACAGTTTTTGTCCACAATGTCTCGCCTCTTGTTAACCCTTAAACCCCCACACAGTCCCCTGAGAGAGTGCTGCACAGTCAGAGGGTCAGTGCTGAGGGAGTGGGCACTGTCGGAGGGTCAGTGCTGAGGGAGTGGGCACTGTCGGAGGGTCAGTGCTGAGGGAGTGGGCACTGTCGGAGGGTCAGTGCTGAGGGAGCGGGCACTGTCGGAGGGTCAGCGCTGAGGGAGCAGGCACTGTCAGAGGGTCAGTGCTGAGGGAGTGGGCACTGTCGGAGGGTCAGTGCTGAGGGAGTGGGCACTGTCGGAGGGTCAGTGCTGAGGGAGTGGGCACTGTCGGAGGGTCAGTGCTGAGGGTGTGCCGCACTGTCCGAGGATCAGTGCTGAGGGAGCGCCGCACTGTCGGAGGGTCAGTGCTGAGGGAGCGGGCACTGTCGGAGGGTCAGTGCTGAGGGAGCGGGCACTGTCGGAGGGTCAGTGCTGAGGGAGTGGGCACTGTCGGAGGGTCAGTGCTGAGGGAGTGGGCACTGTCGGAGGGTCAGTGCTGAGGGAGTGGGCACTGTCGGAGGGTCAGTGCTGAGGGAGTGCCGCACTGTCGGAGGGTCAGTGCTGAGGGAGAGGGCACTGTCGGAGAGTCAGTGCTGACGGAGTGGGCACTGTTGGAGGGTCAGTGCTGAGGGAGGCGGCACTATCAGAGGGTCAGTGCTGAGGGAGTGCCGCACTGTCGGAGGGTCAGTGCTGAGGGAGTGGGCACTGTAGGAGGGTCAGTGCTGAGGGAATGCCGCACTGTCGGAGGGTCAGTGCTGAGGGAGTGGGCACTGTCGGAGGGTCAGTGCTGAGAGAGTGGGCACTGTCGGAGGGTCAGTGCTGAGGGAGTGGGCACTGTCGGAGGGTCACAGCTGAGGGAGTGGGCACTGTCAGAGGGTCAGTTCTGAGGGAGTGGGCACTGTCAGAGGGTCAGTTCTGAGGGACTGGGCACTGTCAGAGGGTCAGTGCTGAGGGAGCGGGCACTGTCGGAGGGTTAGCGTTGAGGGAGCGGGCACTGTCGGAGGGTCAGTGCTGAGGGAGTGGGCACTGTCGGAGGGTCAGCGCTGAGGGAGTGGGCACTGTCAGAGGGTCAGTGCTGAGGGAGTGGGCACTGTCAGAGGGTCAGCGCTGAGGGAGTGGGCACTGTCGGAGGGTCAGTGCTGAGGGTGCGGGCACTGTCGGAGGGTCAGTGCTGAGGGAGCGGGCACTGTCGGAGGGTCAGTGCTGAGGGAGTGGGCACTGTCGGAGGGTCAGCGCTGAGGGAGTGGGCACTGTCAGAGGGTCAGTGCTGAGGGAGTGGGCACTGTCAGAGGGTCAGCGCTGAGGGAGTGGGCACTGTCGGAGGGTCAGTGCTGAGGGTGCGGGCACTGTCGGAGGGTCAGTGTTGAGGGAGCGGGCACTGTCGGAGGGTCAGTGCTGAGGGAGCGGGCACTGTCGGAGGGTCAGTGCTGAGGGAGCGGGCACTGTCGGAGGGTCAGTGCTGAGGGAGTGGGCACTGTCGGAGGGTCAGTGCTGAGGGAGTGGGCACTGTCGGAGGGTCAGTGTTGAGGGAGTGGGCACTGTCGGAGGGTCAGTGCTGAGGGAGTGGGCACTGTCGGAGGGTCAGTGTTGAGTGAGCGGACACTGTCAGAGGGTCAGTGCTGAGGGAGCGGGCACTGTCGGAGGGTCAGTGCTGAGGGAGTGGGCACTGTCGGAGGGTCAGTGTTGAGTGAGCGGACACTGTCAGAGGGTCAGTACTGAGGGAGTGGGCACTGTCGGAGGGTCAGTGTTGAGTGAGCGGACACTGTCAGAGGGTCAGTGCTGAGGGAGTGGGCACTGTCAGAGGGTCAGTGCTGAGGGAGTGGGCACTGTCGGAGGGTCAGTGTTGAGTGAGCGGACACTGTCAGAGGGTCAGTGCTGAGGGAGTGGGCACTGTCAGAGGGTCAGTGCTGAGGGAGCGGACACTGTCGGAGGGTCAGTGGTGAGGGAGTGGGCACAGTCGTAGGGTCAGTGCTGAGAGAGGGGGCACTGTCGGAGAGTCAGTGCTGAGGGAGTGGGCACTGTCGGAGGGTCAGTGCTGAGGGAGTGGGCACTGTCGGAGGGTCAGTGCTGAGGGAGTGGGCACTGTCGGAGGGTCAGTGCTGAGGGAGTGGGCACTGTCGGAGGGTCAGTGTTGAGTGAGCGGGCACTGTCAGAGGGTCAGTGCTGAGGGAGCGGACACTGTCGGAGGGTCAGTGCTGAGGGAGTGGGCACAGTCGTAGGGTCAGTGCTGGGGGAGTGGGCACTGTCGGAGGGTCAGTGCTGAGGGAGCGCCGTGCTGTCGGAGGGTCAGTGCTGAGGGAGGGGGCACTGTCGGAGGGTCAGTGCTGAGGGAGTGGGCACTGTCGGAGGGTCAGTGCTGAGGGAGCGGGCACTGTCAGAGGGTCAGTGCTGAGGGAGTGGGCACTGTCGGAGGGTCAGTGCTGAGGGAGCGGACACTGTCGGAGGGTCAGTGCTGAGGGAGTGGGCACTGGTGGAGGGTCAGTGCTGAGGGAGCGGGCACTGTCGGAGGGTCAGTGCTGAGGGAGCGGACACTGTCGGAGGGTCAGTGCTGAGGGAGTGAGTCCTGAATAGAGTTTGAGCATAATCTTTCCTGGAGGTTGGTCTGTTGGACAGACGCCTTGTGTCTGATGAGGTTGGAATGGGCTCCTTCTTTAAGCTGATGTTGAATCATGGCTCATGCTGGGCTGGACTGTGGCTCCGATTCGGGAGGCAGACTCTGAGGGCAGGCAGTTCGAGAGTGGGATAAGGTTAATGATGCTGTTGGCTTTGTCCTCATCGCATCTGTGCGTGGACTCGATGCTGCGCCTGGTGTCTGGCACACAGCCTGGATTGTCTGGGCTAAGCTGTCGATGATTACCCACCCACAGCCCAGCAACATTACAGTGTTCACTCTCGTTCCCCGACTCCTCCAGGCAGCCTTACTGTCTGCGGTTTATTGTTCAGGCCTCGGCCTCACAGAGGCCGCTGTCTCAGTCCTTTCCTCGTTCGGCTGCTCAGGACACCCTCGGACATTCCGACATTCAGCGACTCCGTCCGGAGTTGCCCCTTGAGGCTGAGGGAGGCCCCATCGGTGGGCAGGTCTGAGTCTGCTCGAAAAGAGGTTTAAGCAGGGGGCTGAATGGCCTCCTGCTGTTCCTGTGGGACAGGCTGAAGGAGAGGGGGCTGAATGGCCTCCTGCTGTTCCTGTGGGACAGGCTGAAGGAGAGGGGGCTGAATGGCCTCCTGCTGTTCCTGTGGGACAGGCTGGAGGAGGGGGGCCTCCTGCTGTTCATACCTGGTTTCCATCAGGTTGCTGTGCGTGGGATCTTGCTGTGCGTGTCAAACTGGCTGCTGTTTTTATGGCATTACAGCAGTGACCCCTGTTCAAGGTGACTTTGGAGACTGTTCGAAACATTGTCCTGAGCAGGTTCAGAGGCTGGGAATCCTGCAGCGAGTAACTCCCCTCCTGACTCCCCCAAAGCCCTGTCCCACCATCGACAAGACACAAGGCAGGAGGGTGAGGGGATACTCCCCACTTGCCCCTGGGTGGGGGCAGCTCCAACAACACTCAAGAAGCTCGACACCATCCAGGGACAAAGCAGCCCCCACTGGATTGGCCCCACACCCACAAACACCCCCTCCCTCCCTCCCTCCCTCCCCCCACCGACGCTCAGTAACAGCAGTGTGTACCAGCTACAAGATACACTGCAGAAACTCCCCAAAGATCCTCAGGCAGCACCTTCCAAACCCACGGCCACTTCCATCCAGAAGGACAAGGGGCAGCAGATACATGGGAACCCCACCCCCTGCAAGTTCCCCTCCGAGCCCCTCACCATCCCGACTTGGGAATATCTCGCCGTTCCCTCAGTCTGGCTGGGTCAGAATCCTGGGATTCCCTCCCTAAGGGACACTGTGGGTCTACCCACAGCACATGGACTGCAGGGGGTCAAGAAGGCAGCTCACCCCCCACCTCCTCAAGGGGGCAACTAGGGACGGGGGGCAGTAAATCCTGGGCCCTGCCAAAGGGAAACCCATAGAGTCTGGGATTGCCCCACTCTGAGGAAACTCTGATGGGTTTATGGGCTCATGCTGTGCCCTCTATTTGCATATTTGGCCAGAGTTATCTCCCGTATGTTCCTCCAGCTGACCTGACACTGGCGTCAGTTTTCCCAATTTTCCAAACGTGAGCCATCACTCCCCAAGAGAGCAGAGTCAGTGAATCTCCCCAGCACCAACTCAACAAACTGACACTAAGATCCCAGGGGTAACTCCCCCTCACAGGGACATCTCCCCCCTCAAACACCAACAGCACTTACCCTCTACACTGTCCCCCCATCAAACACCCCCAGGACAGGGACAGCACGGGGTTAGATACAGAGTAAAGCTCCCTCTACACTGTCCCCCCATCAAACACTCCCAGGGACAGGGACAGCACAGGGTTAGATACAAGGTAAAGCTCCCTCTACACACCCGTACACTCTGTGTCACACACTCAGGAAGTGGGATCTGGAGCAGATTCCCATCTCTCCACACGCTTCAGGGCTGGATGCTGCCTTAAAGTTGTGACGTCAAACATTAAACTCCCTGAACGATGCCTCATGAAAGAAAAATACTTTATTGATTTGAAATTGTCTTCCATGTGCTTTCGTGTCAGGCTCCATGTCATCAGCATGGTTTGCTACATTCAGGACAGTGCCTGGGGGGCTGGGGGTATATCGGGGAGAGACCCCAACATGAGGGTCTCACTCACACACTCACTAACGTCTGGTGAAACACAGCTCACCCCCACATTCTACCGACCGCACGCCGAGCTGCAGACCGAGCAGAGACTGACAGGGACACCACAGGGCTGGGGGAATGTGATCATATCAGGAAAAAGAACGGTCTCTCCCCTCCCTCAGCACTGACCCTCCGACAGTGCCCCCTCCCTCAGCACTGACCCTCCGACAGTGCCCACTCCCTCAGCACTGACCCTCCGACAGTGCCCACTCCCTCAGCACTGACCCTCCGACAGTGCCCACTCCCTCAGCACTGACCCTCCGACAGTGCCCGCTCCCTCAGCACTGACCCTCCGACAGTGCCCCCTCCCTCAGCACTGACCCTGCGACAGTGCCCACTCCCTCAGCACTGACCCTCCGACAGTGCCCACTCCCTCAGCACTGACCCTCCGACAGTGCCCACTCCCTCAGCACTGACCCTCTGACAGTGCCCACTCCCTCAGCACTGACCCTGCGACAGTGCCCACTCCCTCAGCACTGACCCTCCGACAGTGCCCACTCCCTCAGCACTGACCCTGCGACAGTGCCCCCTCCCTCAGCACTGACCCTCCGACAGTGCCCACTCCCTCAGCACTGACCCTGCGACAGTGCCCACTCCCTCAGCACTGACCCTCCGACAGTGCCCGCTCCCTCAGCACTGACCCTCCGACAGTGCCCACTCCCTCAGCACTGACCCTGCGACAGTGCCCACTCCCTCAGCACTGACCCTCCGACAGTGCCCGCTCCCTCAGCACTGACCCTCCGACAGTGCCCACTCCCTCAGCACTGACCCTGCGACAGTGCCCACTCCCTCAGCACTGACCCTCCGACAGTGCCCGCTCCCTCAGCACTGACCCTCCGACAGTGCCCGCTCCCTCAGCACTGACCCTCCGACAGTGCCCACTCCCTCAGCACTGACCCTCCCACAGTGCCCGCTCCCTCAGCACTGACCCTCCGACAGTGCCCACTCCCTCAGCACTGACCCTCCCACAGTGCCCGCTCCCTCAGCACTGACCCTCCGACAGTGCCCGCTCCCTCAGCACTGACCCTCCGACAGTGCCCGCTCCCTCAGCACTGACCCTCCGACAGTGCCCGCTCCCTCAGCACTGACCCTCCGACAGTGCCCGCTCCCTCAGCACTGACCCTCCGACAGTGCCCGCTCCCTCAGCACTGACCCTCCGACAGTGCCCACTCCCTCAGCACTGACCCTCCGACAGTGCCCGCTCCCTCAGCACTGACCCTCCGACAGTGCCCGCTCCCTCAGCACTGACCCTCCGACAGTGCCCGCTCCCTCAGCACTGACCCTCCGACAGTGCCTGCTCCCTCAGTGCCGGGTGATGACTCAGTGTTCAGGGATGAGGGAGCCCGTCAGAAGGGAGTCTGGGGGTCCTCCTGGGGTTTGAAGCAATGGATTATGGGATAGTAAAGTGGGTTGTCTGTGGGATCTCCAACACAACTGTGTGAGGAGTCAGCCCTCAGCTGTGTCTGTCAGGTTCCAGTGGGGTACCCCCGAACCTCACCCCGGTCTGAGGGATGTGAGCATTTATCTTCCATCCCTAATTACCTCAAGGGCATAAAAAGAGTTGTGCTGCATGTGGGACTGGAGTCACGTGTAGGGCAGACCGGGTAAGGATGGCAGAGTTCCTTCCCTGAAGGAAATAGGGTCACAGATGGGCTCCGGAACAGTGTCATGGCCACCATCGGGCTGATAGGCCCGGATTTGTATTGAATTCACAGTCCACCCTGTGTCCCGGCCGGACACACACCCAAAATTCCCCAGAAATCAGCCTGGGTTTCCGGATTCCGTGTCCAGTGACATCATCACTTCACCACCATCTTGCCAATCCTTCATTCCCAATCCTTCACATATTCCCGATCCTATTACCTCTTCCCACCCTCTTCGCTACTCCATTCCCAATCCTATACCCACTCCCAATTCCATTCCCAATGCTATACCTATTCCCAATCCTATACCCATTCCCAATCCCATTCCCAATGCTATACCTATTCCCAATCCTATACCCATTCCCAATCCCACTCCCAATGCTATACCTATTCCCAATCCTATACCCATTCCCAATCCCATTCCCAATCTTGTACCCCTTCTCAATCTCATTCCCAATTACATTCCCATCCTGTACCCATTCCCAATTCTATACCCATTCCCAATCCCATTCCCAATCTTGTACCCCTTCTCGATCTCATTCCCAATTACATTCCCATCCTGTACCCATTCCCAACCCTATACCCATTCCCAATCCAAATTCCAATTCTATTCCCAAAGCTATTCCCAATCCATTCCCAATCCTCTACTCATTCTCATCCATTCCCAACCCTGTACCCATTCCTGATCCTAGACCCACTCCCACCCCACTCCCAATCCTGTGCCCAATCCTACTCCCATCCCCACCACCGTCCTCCCCTGCACCTTGTTGACCCTGGACCTGACATGGCAGGAATGTTGGACTGAGACCCCCACCATGCCGATGGGTTAGACGGTCAGAGGGAGGCCGAGGGGGAGATGTTGAGGGTGGTGAGGTGGGTGCTGATCGGAGGGGACTGGGAGTGAGTGGTCACGTGGGTTACACAGCGCCAGCTTGGCCACTGGGCATCGTAACGCCCCGAACAATTCAGGCAAGGTCCAGGCCCAACGGCCGTCAGTTCACCAGGTTCGTAAACAATCAATTAAAGACAGAGAATTCCCGAGAGAAGGAAGCAGTGTTGGCTGAAGAAGAGAACGGTGGCTTCGGGCTTCTGGGGCCACCATCACCTTTTCCCGATGTGAGGCCAGCAGTGGGCAGAATCGACTCTAGGTGGAAAGATCACAGGGCGTGGGTTAGAGAGAAATCACCCACCCAGTTCCCCAGGCCCCACGGCTCAAACACCTCACCGACAAACACACACACAGACAGACAGACAGACAGACAGATACACACACACACAGACACACACACACACACACAGACACGCACACACAGACACGCAAACAGATGCACACAAACAGACACACACACAGACACGCACGCACAAACATACACAGACACACACACACTGACACACAGAAAGACATACACACACAGACACACACACACACACAGACGCACACACACAGACACGCCCACACACACAGACACGCGCGCGCACACAGACACACACACAGACACGGACACACACACAGACATGCACACACACACAGACACACACACACACAAGACACACATAGACACACACACAGACGCACAGACACACACAGACACAGACACGCACACAGACACACACACAAGACACACACACAGACAGACACACACACAGACACACACACAGACACACACACAGACACACGCACACACAGACACGCACACAGACACACACAGACATGCGCACACACACACAGACACACACACAGACGCACACACAGATGCACACACACAGACACGCACACAGACACGCACACACACACATACGCACAAACACAGACACGCACACACATACACACACAGACACGCACACACAGACACACACACAGACACGCAAACAGATGCACACAAACAGACACACGCA
The DNA here is from genome assembly GCF_047496795.1 of Chiloscyllium punctatum. NCBI lineage: Eukaryota > Metazoa > Chordata > Chondrichthyes > Orectolobiformes > Hemiscylliidae > Chiloscyllium > Chiloscyllium punctatum. The sequence continues at coordinate 50,937 of NC_092772.1, read as the reverse complement.
CAGACACGTACACACACAGACACGCAGACACACAGACATGCACACGCACAGACACGCACGCACAAACATACACAGACACGCACACACACTGACACACACACACAGACACACACCACACATGCACACAGATACGTGCACACACACACACGCACAGACGCACATAAACAGACACGCTAACGCTTGCACAGACGCACACACTCAGACACGCACACGCATGCACATAGACACACACACACACACATGCACACAGACACGCACAGACGCACACACACGTACAAAGACACGCACACACACAGACGCATACACGCACAGACACACACATGCACAGACGCACACACACACGGACACAACCCCCACCCCCTCCACACACACACACACACGCACATACGCACACACAGACGCACACTGACACAACCACACATACACACAGACACGCACACGCATGCACAGACACACACACAGACACGCGCATGCATGCACATAGACACACACACAAACGCACACAGACACGCACACACATTCACACGCACACGAACGCACACAGACACGCACACACATTCACACGCACACGAACGCACACAGACACGTACACACAGACACGCACATACATGCACACAGACACACACACACAGACGCACACACATGCACACAGACATGCACACATGCACAGATGCACATAAACAGACACGCACATGCTTGCACAGACACACACACATGCACACACATGCACACAGACACGCACACACAGGCGCACACAGACACACGCACAGATACACACACGCACAGACATACAGACACACACACACACACACAGGCACGCAAGCACACAGACACGCACACACACAGATGCACACAGACGCACACAGACAAGCACACACGCGCACACCAACACACAAACACACGCACACATGCACACAGACACGCACACACATTCACACGCACACGAACGCACACAGACACGCACACACATTCACACGCACACGAACGCACACAGACAAGTACACACAGACACGCACATACATGCACACAGACACACACACACAGACGCACACACATGCACACAGACATGCACACATGCACAGATGCACATAAACAGACACGCACATGCTTGCACAGACACACACACATGCACACACATGCACACAGACACGCACACACAGGCGCACACAGACACACGCACAGATACACACACGCACAGACATACAGACACACACACACACACACAGGCACGCAAGCACACAGACACGCACACACACAGATGCACACAGACGCACACAGACAAGCACACACGCGCACACCAACACACAAACACACGCACACATGCACACAGACACGCACACACGGACGCACACAGACAGACGCACAGACACACACACGCACAGACACACACATACACAGACACACACGCAGACGCACACAGACACAACCACACACACACAGACATGTGTGCACACGCATGCACACAGACACACACACACGCACGCACACAGACATGCACACACATATGCACACAGACACACACACACGCACACACACACTCACGCACACACACACGCATGCACACAAACACGCACACACACGCATGCACACAGACATGCACACACACGCATGCACACAGACATGCACACACATATGCACACAGACACACACACGCACACACACAGACCCGCACACACATGCACACACACGCATGCACACAGACACACACACACGCATGCACACAAACACGCACACACACGCACGCACACGCATGCACACAGATATGCACACACGCATGCACACACATATGCACACAGACACACACACACACACACAGACACGCACACACACATGCAAACAGACACGCACACACACGCATGCACACAGACACACACACACATGCATGCACACAGACACACACACACATGCACGCACACAGACATGCACACACATATGCACACAGACACACACACACAGACACACACACACGCACGCACACACACACACACACACGCACACACACACGCACACACACAGACACACACACACGCACACACACACGCACACAGACACACACACATGCATGCACACGCGCACGCACACAGACATGCACACACATATGCACACGCACACACGCACACACAGACACACACACACACGCACACACACACACACACGCACACACGCACACACACAGACATGCACACACATATGCACACAGACACACACACGCACACACAGACACGCACACACACATGCACACAGACACGCACACACATGCACACACACGCATGCACACAGACACACACACACATGCATGCACACAGACACACACACACATGCACGCACACAGACATGCACACACATATGCACACAGACACACACACACAGACACACACACACGCACGCACACACACACGCACACACACACACACACACACGCACACACACAGACACACACACACGCACACGCACACGCACACAGACACACACACATGCATGCACACGCGCACGCACACAGACATGCACACACATATGCACACGCACACACACACGCACACACACAGACACACACACACACACGCACACACACACACACACACGCACACGCACACACGCACACACACAGACATGCACACACATATGCACACAGACACACACACACGCACACACACACACGCGCACACACACAGACACACACACATGCATGCACACAGACATGCACACACACACACGCACACAGACACACACACATGCACATAGACACACACACGCACACAGGGACACAAACACACACACACAGACACACACACGCACACAGACACACACACACGCACACAGACACACACACACACACACGCACACAGACACACACACACGCACACAGACACACACACACACACACGCACACAGACACACACACACACACACACACACACACACACAGACACACACAGGAATGTGGGAGCGATCGGGCAGTCTGGGTTCGGTTACATTGGCTCGAGGATCGATCCCAGCCTCAGGACTCCTGGGAGAACGCCCCCAGCAACACACACACTTTTTGTCCGATAATGGTATTCAGATATTTTATACACCAGCTCCTTCCCCGCACCGACCACCCACCCTCCGCCACAACCCGATAGGGGAGACGGGATCAGGGTTTAAGGAAACATAAGAAAAAGGTTACAGAGATAGGGAGGGGGTGTAGGGGCTGGAGGGGGGTTACAGAGATAGGGAGGGGGGTGTAGGGGCTGGAGGGGGTTACAGAGATAGGGAGGGGGTGTAGGGGCTGGAGTGGGTTACAGAGATAGGGAGGGGGTGTAGGGGCTGGAGGGGGTTACAGAGATAGGGAGGGGGTGTAGGGGCTGGAGGGGGGTTACAGAGATAGGGAGGGGGTGTAGGGACTGGAGGGGGTTACAGAGATAGGGAGGGGGTGTAGGGGCTGGAGGGGGGTTACAGAGAGAGGGAGGGGGTGTAGGGGCCGGAGGGGGGTTACAGAGATAGGGAGGGGGTGTAGGGACTGGAGGGGGTTACAGAGATAGGGAGGGGGTGTAGGGGCTGGAGGGGGGTTACAGAGATAGGGAGGGGGTGTAGGGGCTGGGGGGGGTTACAGAGAGAGGGAGGGGGTGTAGGGGCTGGAGGGGGGTTACAGAGAGAGGGAGGGGGTGTAGGGGCTGGAGGGGGGTTACAGAGAGAGGGAGGGGGTGTAGGGGCCGGAGGGGGGTTACAGAGATAGGGAGGGGGTGTAGGGGCTGGAGGGGGTTACAGAGATAGGGAGGGGTGTAGGGGCTGGAGGGGGTTACAGAGATAGGGAGGGGGTGTAGGGGCTGGAGGGGGTTACAGAGATAGGGAGGGGGTGTAGGGGCTGGAGGGGGTTACAGAGATAGGGAGGGGGTGTAGGGGCTGGAGGGGGTTACAGAGATAGGGAGGGGGTGTAGGGGCTGGGGGGGGTTACAGAGATAGGGAGGGGGGTGTAGGGGCTGGAGGGGGGTTACAGAGAGAGGGGAGGGGGGTGTAGGGGCCGGAGGGGGGTTACAGAGATAGGGAGGGGGTGTAGGGGCTGGAGGGGGTTACAGAGATAGGGAGGGGGTGTAGGGGCTGGAGGGGGGTTACAGAGATAGGGAGGGGGTGTAGGGGCTGGAGGGGGTTACAGAGATGGGAGGGGGTGTAGGGGCTGGAGGGGGGTCAGCGTGGGGGTGTGTATATGGTCAGTGAGGGGACCTGTTTGAACATGGTGAAGTCTGGATAATGCTGACCTGCCCAGTCCGTGCCCCCTCCCCGTTCCCCAGCTCCCGAAGGGACATGCAGCTGGAAATGAGTGAACCAGTTTCTTCATATGCCTGAGGCAGGAGCTGTGTGAGTCCACAATCTGTGCAACACATCAGCAGCTCCCAGAGCCCATGCCGAGAGATCTCTCTCTCCCAGGCCCCAGTGTTCCAGCCTCAGTACAAACGCTCGGGGTAACAGGAGACTTCCTAAGACCTGGAATCCATCCAATATCCGAAGGAGAGAGTTGGGGGGAATACCTGATCTGTCGGGGAGAGGGCAGTCTGAATGAGGCAGTGAGATCCCAGGCTGTCTCACAGCAACCAGCAACTCTCAACAAGCTGTCGGGGGGGGGGGGGGGGGGGGGGCGGGGAGAAGGGGGGCCGTGGGGGATGGAAGGGTCTCTGTGTGTCAGGGTTCGGGGGAGGGGGGGGGCAGTGGGGGATGGAAGGGTCTCTCTGTGTCAGGGTTCGGGGGGGAAGGGGGGGGCATTGGGGGATGGAAGGGTCTCTGTGTCAGGGTTCGGGGGGGAAGGGGGGGCAGTGGGGGATGGAAGGGTCTCTGTGTGTCAGGGTTCGGGGGAAGGGGGGGCAGTGGGGGATGGAAGGGTCTCTCTGTGTGTCAGGGTTCGGGGGGGAAGGGGGGGCAGTGGGGGATGGAAGGGTCTCTCTGTGTCAGGGTTCGGGGGGAAGGGGGGGGCATTGGGGGATGGAAGGGTCTCTCTGTGTCAGGGTTCGGGGGGAAGGGGGGACAGTGGGGGATGGAAGGGTCTCTCTGTGTCAGGGTTCGGGGGGGAAGGGGGGGGCAGTGGGGGATGGAAGGGTCTCTCTGGGTCAGGGTTCGGGGGGAAGGGGGGGCAGTGGGGATGGAAGGGTCTCTCTGTGTCAGGGTTCGGGGGGAAGGGGGGGCAGTGGGGGATGGAAGGGTCTCTCTGTGTATCGGGGTTCGGGGGGGAGGGGGGGCAGAGGGGGATGGAAGGGTCTCTCTGTGTATCGGGGTTCGGGGGGAATGGGGGCAGTGGGGGATGGAAGGGTCTCTGTGTATCGGGGTTCGGGGGGGAGGGGGGCAGTGGGGGATTGAAGGGTCTCTCTGTGTATCGGGGTTCGGGGGGGAGGGGGGGGGCAGTGGGGGATGGAAGGGTCTCTGTGTATCGGGGTTCGGGGAGAAGGGGGGGCAGTGGGGGATGGAAGGGTCTCTCTGTGTATCGGGGTTCGGGGGAAGGGGGGGCAGTGGGGATGGAAGGGTCTCTGTGTGTCAGGGTTCGGGGGGGAAGGGGGGACAGTGGGGGATGGAAGGGTCTCTGTGTATCGGGGTTCGGGGAGAAGGGGGGCAGTGGGGGATGGAAGGGTCTCTGTGTGTCAGGGTTCGGGGGGAAGGGGGGGACAGTGGGGGATGGGAAGGGTCTCTCTGTGTCGGGGGGAGGGGGGGGGGGTCGGGGGGGGGTAGGGGGGGGGGCAGTGGGGGATGGAAGGGTCTCTCTGTGTCGGGGTTCGGGGGAAGGGGGGCAGTGGGGATGGAAGGGTCTCTCTGTGTCAGGGATCGGGGGGGAGGGGGGGCAGTGGGGGATGGAAGGGTCTCTCTGTATCGGGGTTTGGGGGGAAGGGGGGGCAGTGGGGGATGGAAGGGTGTCTCTCTGTGTATCGGGGTTCGGGGGGGAGGGGGGCAGAGGGGGGATGGAAGGGTCTCTCTCTGTGTCAGGGTTTGGGGGAAGGGGGGGCAGTGGGGGATGGAAGGGTCTCTCTGTGTCAGGGTTCGGGGGGAAGGGGGGGGCAGTGGGGGATGGAAGGGTCCTCTGTGTGTCAGGGTTCGGGGAAGGGGGGGCAGAGGGGGATGGAAGGGTCTCTCTCTGTGTCAGGGTTCGGGGGGGAAGGGGGGGCAGTGGGGGATGGAAGGGTCTCTCTGTGTCAGGGTTCGGGGGGAAGGGGGGGGCAGTGGGGATGGAAGGGTCTCTCTGTGTATCGGGGTTCGGGGGGGGAAGGGGGGGCAGTGGGGGATGGAAGGGTCTCTCGGTATCGGGGTTCGGGGGGGGAAGGGGGGACAGTGGGGGATGGAAGGGTCTCTCTGTATCGGGGTTCGGGGGGGGGGGAGGGGGGCAGTGGGGGATGGAAGGGTCTCTCTGTGTATCGGGGTTCGGGGGGGAGGGGGGGGCAGTGGGGATGGAAGGGTCTCTGTGTCGGGGGTTCGGGGGGAAGGGGGGACAGTGGGGGATGGAAGGGTCTCTGTGTCGGGGTTCGGGGGGAAGGGGGGACAGTGGGGGATGGAAGGGTCTCTCTGTGTCAGGGTTCGGGGGGGAAGGGGGGACAGTGGGGGATGGGAAGGGTCTCTCTGTGTCAGGGTTCGGGGGGAAGGGGGGGCAGTGGGGATGGAAGGGTCTCTCTGTGTCAGGGGTTCGGGGGGGAGGGGGGGGCAGTGTGGGAGGGAAGGGTCTCTCTGTGTCAGGGTTCGGGGGGGAGGGGGGGCAGTGGGGGATGGAAGGGTCTCTCTGTGTCAGGGTTCGGGGGGGGAGGGGGGGGCAGTGGGGGATGGAAGGGGTCTCTCTGTGTCAGGGGTTCGGGGGGGAGGGGGGGGCAGTGGGGGATGGAAGGGTCTCTCTGTGTCGGGGTTCGGGGGGGAAGGGGGGGCATTGGGGATGGAAGGGTCTCTCTCTGTGTCAGGGTTCGGGGGGGAGGGGGGGGGCAGTGGGGGATGGAAGGGTCTCTCTGTGTCGGGGTTCGGGGGGGAAGGGGGGGCAGTGGGGGGATGGAAGGGTCTCTCTGTGTCAGGGTTCGGGGGGGAAGGGGGGGCAGTGGGGGATGGAAGGGTCTCTCTGTGTCGGGATCGGGGGGAAGGGGGGGGCAGTGGGGGGATGGAAGGGTCTCTCTGTGTCAGGGTTCGGGGGGAAGGGGGGGCAGTGGGGGATGGAAGGGTCTCTCTGGTCAGGGTTCGGGGGGAAGGGGGGGCAGTGGGGGATGGAAGGGTCTCTCTGTGTCAGGGTTCGGGGGGGGAAGGGGGGACAGTGGGGGATGGAAGGGTCTCTCTCTGTCGGGGTTCGGGGGGGAGGGGGGGGGCAGTGGGGGATGGAAGGGTCTCTCTGTGTCGGGGATCGGGGGGGAAGGGGGGGCAGTGGGGGATGGAAGGGTCTCTCTGTGTGTCAGGGTTCGGGGGGGAAGGGGGGGCAGTGGGGGATGGAAGGGTCTCTCTCTGTGTCAGGGATCGGGGGGGGAAGGGGGGGGCAGTGGGGGATGGAAGGGTCTCTCTGTGTCAGGGTTCGGGGGGAAGGGGGGGGCAGTGGGGGATGGAAGGGTCTCTCTGTGTCGGGGATCGGGGGGAAGGGGGGACAGTGGGGGATGGAAGGGTCTCTCTGTGTCAGGGTTCGGGGGGAAGGGGGGGGGCAGTGGGGGATGGAAGGGTCTCTCTGTGTCAGGGTTCGGGGGGAAGGGGGGGGGGCAGTGGGGGATGGAAGGGTCTCTCTGTGTCGGGGATCGGGGGGGAAGGGGGGGCAGTGGGGGATGGAAGGGTCTCTCTGTGTGTCAGGGTTCGGGGGGAAGGGGGGGCAGTGGGGATGGAAGGGTCTCTCTCTGTGTCAGGGATCGGGGGGAAGGGGGGGCAGTGGGGGGATGGAAGGGTCTCTCTGTGTCGGGGATCGGGGGGGAAGGGGGGACAGTGGGGGATGGAAGGGTCTCTGTGTGTCAGGGTTCGGGGGGAAGGGGGGGCAGTGGGGGATGAAGGGTCTCTCTCTGTGTCAGGGATCGGGGGGGAAGGGGGGGGCAGTGGGGGATGGAAGGGTCTCTCTGTGTCTGGGTTCGGGGGGAAGGGGGGGCAGAGGGGGATGGAAGGGTCTCTCTGTGTCAGGGTTCGGGGGGAAGGGGGGGCAGAGGGGGATGGAAGGGTCTCTCTGTCAGGTTTAAGATTCTCTCTAAAACGTTGTAGGTTCAAGATTCTAATGTAAGGCTTTATAGATTTAGGATTCTGTCTTTATGGCGGATGTCAGTTTGAGACTCTCATTAAGGGGTCGTAGGTTTAAGATTTTCTTTTTAAGTTGTTGTGGGTTGAAGGTTCTGTCTTTAAGGGACTGAGTCTTTGAAACAATCACCTTGAGCAGGGTCGAAGATGTATGACTCTTGGTGAAAGCAGTCTTGGAATGGTAGGTTCTGACCAGAACCCGAATCCTAGATCAGCATCTCCCCTTCCAGAGCGTCTGACACAGCCACTTACTCAATTAGCAAGAGATTCCACCATCCGAGAGAGAGAGAGACACGCACACACTCCCCTCTCATAGTGTGGTCGAACCCCCTGTCTCTGTCTCCCAGTGTGTGGTGTGTGTGTGTGTGGAGAGCTGCCCCCCCCACCCCACCCACCCCACCCCAACCCCCCAGATTACGACCCTCCCTTACGGGAGACACAGACAAATGCAGCAAAGTCCTATCTGAAGGCTTCGTTCAGGAGGGCTGGGGGTGGAGAGAGTGGGAGATGGGATTGCTGTGCTCTCTCTAGGGACCACAGATTTGATTCCCATCTCCGGTCTGGTCTCCAAAGAGATCCTGCAAAGGGATAGATGCTGTGGGCAGTACAGTAGCGCCTAGGTTCCTGTCCTTGGCAGCGGCTCTGCCCTGCACCAGATGGGTTTCACATCTTGCTTCTCTCCGAGACACAACAGACACTCTCCCAACAAACAGGAAAAGTCAATGGAGCCCGTGGGCCAGGCGCAACGGTTACTGTCTGTAATAGATACACAACTCCACCCAACCTGGGGTTAGAGACAGGGTAAAGCTCCCTCTACACCGTTCCCCCCCATCAAACACCTCCAGGGACAGGGACAACATGGGGTTAGATACAGGGTAAAGCTCCCTCTACACTGTCCCCCCATCAAACACCTCCAGGGACAGGGACAGGGACAACATGGGGTTAGATACAGGGTAAAGCTCCCTCTGACACCGTCCCCCCCATCAAACAACCTCCAGGGACAGGGACAACATTGGGTTAGAAACAGGGTAAAGCTCCCTCTACACTGTCCCCCCCCATCAAACACCTCCAGGGACAGGGACAACATGGGGTTAGATACAGGGTAAAGCTCCCTCTACACCGTCCCCCCCATCAAACACTCCCAGGGATAGGGACAGCACGGGGTTAGATACAGAGTAAAGCTCCCTCTACACCGTCCCCCCCATCAAACACCTCCAGGGACAGGGACAACATGGGGTTAGATACAGGGTAAAGCTCCCTCTACACCGTCCCCCCCATCAAACACTCCCAGGACAGGGACAGCACGGGGTTAGATACAGAGTAAAGCTCCCTCTACACTGTCCCCCCTCATCAAATACTCCCAGGGACAGGGACGGCACGGGGTTAGATACAGAGTAAAGCTCCTCTACACTGTCCCCCCCCATGAAACACCCCCAGGGACAGGGACAGCACGGGGTTAGATACAGAGTAAAGCTCACTCTACACTGTCCCCCCCCCCATCCCAGGGTGAGGGTATATTTTTACACCCTATACACCCCGATTAAAGGCCGAGGGTGGCGGTGGTGGTGAGCCAGCTGGAGTTAAGGACTTACCCAGGTCACCGAGACAATGGGGAGTGATCAGGCGGCTGATTGAATGGGATAGCAGACTGAAAGGCCGAGTGTCCTAATGTTTGTCGATGCCTGTTTACAATGTGGGTGGAAATTCCATGTCCCTTAACTCTCTCATTGCTGTCTTCCTCACCCCTTCACTCTCACATTCTCACTCTTATCTCTCTCTTTCTCCCACACTCTGTTTCTCACAAACTCTCCCCTCTCCCCCTCACCCATTTCCTCTCCCACTCTCTCTTCCCCGCATCTCTCAGTCCCCCCCTCTCTCTCCCCCCTCTCTCTCACATTCTCTCTCCCAGTCTCTTTCCCTCCTCCCCACCCCCCTCCCTCTCTAACACATGTTTCTCATTAACGAACATGTTACAGAAACCATTGTCAGATTGTAGGTCCACACAGACTGAGGCAATAAACTCCAAATCACCACTCAGAGAGAGAGAGAGAGAGAGCAACAAAGAGGAGACAGAGAGGAAGAGAGAGAGACAGAGACAGAGGGAGACAGAGAGAGCAACAGAGAGAGAGACAGAGACAGAGAAGGAGAGAGAGAGAGAGAGACAGAGACAGTCAGACAGAGCAAAAGAGAGAGAGACAGAGAGGGAGACAGAGAGAGGCAGAGCAACAGAGAGAGAGAGAGAGACAGAGACAGAGAGAAGGAGAGAGAGAGAGAGAGACAGAGACAGTCAGACAGAGCAAAAGAGAGAGGAGACAGAGAGGGAGACAGAGAGAGGCAGAGCAACAGAGAGAGGAGACAGAGACAGAGAAGGAGAGAGGAGAGAGAGAGACAGAGACAGTCAGACAGAGCAAAAGAGAGAGAGACAGAGAGGGAGACAGAGAGAGGCAGAGCAACAGAGAGAGAGACAGGAGGACAGAGAAGGGAGAGAGAGAGAGAGAGACAGAGACAGTCAGACAGAGCAAAAGAGAGAGAGACAGAGAGGGAGACAGAGAGAGGCAGAGCAACAGAGAGAGAGACAGAGACAGAGAGGGAGAGAGAGAGACAGTCAGAGAGACAGAGCAAAAAGAGAGACAGACAGACAAGAAGAAAGAGAGGAGAGAGCAAAACAAAGCATCAGACAGAGAGAAGGGAAAGACATAGAGAGAGAGAGAGAGAGAGACGAAGAGTGACAGAACTGGAGAGGGAGATAGATAGACAGAGAGAGAGAGACAGACAGACAGACACATAGAGATGTAAAGAGACAGAGAGTGAGAGAGCTGAAGACTGAGAGGAGACAGAGAGAGAGAAAGATAGAGAGAGAGAGAGAGAGAGAAGCGTGTCAGAGACAGGGATAAAGAGAGAGAGAGACAGAAACAGACAGAGAGACAGAGAGAGAGAGTGAGAAAGATCTAGAGAGGAGAAAGAGAGAGACAGACGTAGAGAGGGCAATGCTGAGCTAGACGGAGAGAGAGCGAGCAGGTTTGTGCATCAATGATTTCTCCAGTGATGAACAATCTAACCCCCAGCTCACCCCGTCCCCTCCCACTTCCTGCTTTCTCTTCCCCCAACTGGCCCCTAGCCCCCTCTCCTCAGACACTCCACCCTCTGTGGGGGGTGAGAATGGGAGATCAGGAAGTAATTTCCCAGATGCTGAGGGCATTGAGAACATAGTTAATGGCAGCTGTGATGTAAATCAGGATTCACTCCACAGGCAGAGTGATGTTCAACTGCACTCAGTACACACTCAAAACCATTCCATAATCAGTCACACTGTTCAGGACTGAACTTATAGCTGGCTCAGTGTTAACTCCCTCCCTCTCACTCAATCCCTGCCTCGCTCTCTCTCGTTCTCTCTCTCTGTCTCACACAGACAATCCATTTCTTCACTGTGTCATTCCCTCTGTGCCCGCACTGTCTGAGGGTCAGCGCTGAGGGAGTGGGCACTGTCGGAAGGGTCAGTGCTGAGGTGAGTGGCACTGTTGGAGGGTCAGTGCTGAGGGAGGAGTGGGCACTGTCGGAAGGTCAGTGCTGAGGGAGTGGGCACTGTCCTGAGGGTAAGCGCTGAGGGAGTGGGCACTGTCGGAAGGTCTGTGTTGAGGGAGTGGGCACTGTTGGAGGGTCAGTGCTGAGGGGAGTGGGCACTGTTGGAGATTCAGTGCTGAGGGAGTGGGCACTGTCGGAGGGTCAGTGCTGAGGGAGTGGGCACTGTCGGAGGGTCAGTGCTGAGGGAGCGCCCGCACTGTCAGAGGCTCAGTGCTGAGGGGAGTGGTGCACCGTCAGAGGGTCAGTGCTGAGGGGAGTGGGCACTGTCGGAGGGTCAGTGCTGAGGGAGTTGGGCACTGTTGGAGGGTCAGTGCTCAGGGGAGTGGGCACTGTTGAAGGGTCAGTGCTGAAGGATGGGCACTGTCAGAGGGTCAGTGCTGAGGGAGTGGGCACTGTCTGAGGGAGTGGGCACTGTCGGAGGGTCAGTGCTGAGGGAGTGGGCACTGGTCTGAGGGAGTGGGCACTGTCGGAGGGTCAGCACTGAGGGAGTGGGCACGGTAGGAGGTGCCAACTTTCAGATGAGACATGAAACCAAGACTGTCCCTCTCTCAGGGGGTAAAAATCCCACAACTGAAATTGGGTGGGGGTGGGCAGAGTATTCCCCAGGTTCCTGAGGTCAATTTTTATCCCTGCACCGATGTCACTGAAACACAGATAGTCCGGGTAATTCCCACATTGCTGTTCCTGTGGGATCCTACTGTGCAGCAATTGGCTGCTGGGTTTCCCACAATCCATCTGGAGCACACTTCAAATCGAGAGTCATAGGAACCTTAACCGTGTGGAAACAGGCCATTTCAGCCCATTGAGTCTACACCAAGACTCCCAAGAGCATCCTGTACAGACCCACCCCATCTCTGCAACACTGGGCATTATGGGACAATTTCACATGGCCAATCCACCCTAACCTGTACATCCCTGGGACACTATGGGACAATTTCCCATGGCCAATCCACCCTAACCCTGTACATCCCTGGGCACTATGGGACAATTTCCCACGGCCAATCCACCCTAACCTGTACATCCCTGGACACTAATGGGACAATTTCCCATGGCCAATCCACCCTAGCCTGTACATCCCTGGGCATTATGGGACAATTTCACATGGCCAATCCACCCTAACCTGCACATCCCTGGGCACTATGGGACAATTTCACATGGCCAATCCATCCTAACCTGTACATCCCTGGACACTATGGGACAATTTCCCATGGCCAATCCAACCCTAACCTGTACATCCCTGGGGCACTATGGGACAATTTCCCACGGCCAATCCACCCTAACCTGCATATCCCTGGACACTATGGGACAATTTCCCATGGCCAATCCA